>NC_056725.1:1818498399-1818555899 GCF_019279795.1 Protopterus annectens
TATTCCATCTACTCTCGATGTTTGTATGTGCACATTCCTATTATTTATGTCTACAAATGGAATTAATGTGTTACAGAGAATGTACTTCTACATATTGATGTCTGCATGTGTGTATACATACATACCTATTGCAAACTCACTGACCTCCACGGGGTGGTCCAATTAGAACCGGGCCATCCAACTCTGCCACGCCTGGATCCATAATTTCATACCCATAGTTCCTCCACCCCACCCATGTTCAACTTACACGTGTAACTTCCATTATCCACTTGTTATCGCAGTCATGACACAACTCCAAACATTGCCCTCTCCAGAGCATTAGGGGCCCTACAAATATGTTGTCCTGCATCGTGTATTCTCAGGCTGTCCCACCATTTAGTCTTTGACCATACCTGCCCTTGCTTGTGTAATGATCAGAAGCTTAAATGTTCTATATAATGCTTGGGTAGTCCCAGCAGGGACTACCCTCTGTCTGTGTGTAAAGTAGACTTAGCAATTCAACTATGTTACTCCCACTGGTAATATCCTGCCTGTTGTGTGAGTAGCAGTGCTTTGCTCACTCCTGGCCAGCGTGATATGGCATACGCTGACAGCACTCTATGATACTATAGTTGCTGTTGATTCCCTTCTCATCCCTTGTCTATGCTTTATTGTTACAACGTTCATTCATCTCATATACACATATATATATATATATATATATATATATATATATATATATATATATTCATTCTTTGGAATATATATATATATATATATATATATATATATATATATATATATATATATATATATATCTATTACATCTGTACAGACGCATATACATTTCCTATGCTGGGCACTGCTTACACCCTCGCAAGTGCACTCGCATATGTTTACTGTTTGTTATATATGTTTACTGCCGATTATTTGTGCTTACTTGTGCCTTATTCATTATGATAGTACCACTTTGATTGAAAGGATCTGGTTAAAATTCCCATGCCATACTTGCGTTCACTTTTACATGTTATTATGTCGGTTTTACAGCAGAGTGACATCCATTCCACATGGAAAATTATATGTGCTATAGTAGAACTTTAACTGTGAATTCCTGTTTGTTAGGCAGATGCTCTAACCACTACACTATTGGTATGCTGCTTCATTTATATGTATACCCATGGTTCATAGTTACCAGAACAAACACAGCAAAACATCACTAACACAGCAGTCATCCATTCTCTGGTCAGAAATAAACCACACCACTACACATGCGCTACTCCCTACTGCTCTAGACACATCCCGTATGTTGGCTCACTCCAAGTATATTCAGATGTCCCACACTTATAGTCCTGGGACATACGTTCAAATAGTGGTCAGCATGTTCAATTAATCATCTGGTTTTTGGTTCTTTCAAATGGTGATTGGGGCTGTTTTGTACATTTTTGAAAGTCAGACTTAGCACGTGGACAAAGTTAGTTCTACTGTTAGCATTCTATCTGTGGTTGGAGATACAGGAGTTTTGCTCGCCTCTAGCCAGCTTGATATGATAGTACTAAATAATATGGGGTGTTCTGCTACTGTTTCCCTTCACATTTGTTATGACTGCTTTATTGTGACCATGTCTGTTCTTCATGGATAAATATATATATATATATATATATATATATATATATATATATATATATATATATATATATATATATATATATATATAATATATATATATATATATATATATATATATATATATATATATATATATATATATATTTATATATCTGTGTGTACATACACATGCATATATACCTATATGCTTATTTACATTTCCCATACTGTTGAATGACCACCACATACCCACTTATGTCTGCTTGAAAGTGCCTTAATCTTACTATATCCGACTGCCATTATTCTGGGCATCATATAAAATTAGCAGCCCTTGCATGACTTGGACCCGGGAACAAAAACACCATAGTCACTGGTTTTATCACTAAACTGTCCGTGATACATTCTGTATGGATGGTAATTAGGATATATGACTTTACTACAGGCATTCCACACTACTGGCAACAAATGTGACAGTCGGTTGGTGTACATATGCATAGTACGTGTTAATGTTCATATGTTTCTGAGAGGCATATGTATACATTTGCAAGTATACATATTTATGAATTGGACACATACCTGACAACTACTTATATGCATGTATGTGTAATGTGTAGCTATACAAATATAAGTATGTGCATTTATAGATATATGACTACATATCTGGAGTTATATATGGCCATGTATATGAACAACTGCATCCAGGAGGGACCTGTACCATTTGTATACAGGGGTTGTGTGCATCATTACGATGAGGAACCTGGGCAGGGTATACAATTTGTGGACATGTACTGTTTGGAAGATGGCTATAGGAAAGCTTCTTGGGAACATGTGAAATGTATATATTCCTGATAATGCACGTGGGGAGACGTGCATCACAGTGAGGTGTTTAATCCCGGGTCATAAGTTCTGCAGGACCAGGTGGAGGCTGAGCAGGGTTGTGGACAAGTACTGCTAATCTAACTTGTGCCCAGATGTCAATGGGGGTGTACATAGTGTTATGCCACAAAGTCTAATCTTGAGAACAGACACTTATCCCATGAGGGATGTCCAAAAATTGTGGTCGATGAACCCCGTTCTTCTGGTTGTATGAAAATGAGGGAGGGTTATGCATGCATGGGATACCTAGTTTGCAAGCCTGAGACTGCCTATGGTGAGACCGCCTACTAGATGTGGGTAGGGGGCACTATGTGCAGATATGGCTGCATTAAGCTAGCAGCCCGAGTATGGGTGGTTTTGGTGGACATTCAGCAAGGGGGTAGTGGTGTGCTGTAGAGGGTATAATGGGTATTCAATTATGTATCCAGGTATGTTGGGGTTGGATGGCTCAGTTCAGGTCAGACCATTATGTGGGTGTCAGCCGGTAATGTTTCTGTACATGTGTATCGCATATTTTAATGTTCAAATGTTTTTGGGATTGTGTTCTGCAGTATGGCCTGTCAGGGTGTATTGGGGATGTGAATATATGTTCTTTGGTTACCTTTCTGATTCACTCACTGCTCCCTCGTATACCTCCAGTTCACCTATTGTACATCAGACCCAATCTCACCTTGGCGAATTATTTCATTACCCATTAACCCCCTCCCCAAATTCCACAAACACACCATCCATCCCTTCTTTGGTTGCTGGCCCATGGCATAGACAGCAGTACACATTGCTACTCTACATATCTCTGGTACCAATATGGTTGTGAGGACAACCCTAGCATATTTTATCTTCCACATGCTGTACTTCACACGCACATAGGTACACGCAAATACTTATCTTTCATGACATGGTAGGTAGACCCGGGTAATACCCATTCATTCTTTGGCCATCCAGTCAAGGATGACTCAGACCGCAAATGGGCAGATATTGAGCGAATGCTCTGACCATTGGTAAGGTTGCCACCTTTTCAAATGGCCAAAGTGGGACATTTTCAGGACACACATCAGATTTTACAGGCTGACACATACCCACAGTCAGTACAAAGGATAGAACTTAACTTTTTTGCCTAAATAAAAGCTTATTCTTGTAGCAGTTTAGTTGCTTATTCTGTTTCTTGTAACATTTAGGTGTTTTAGATACAGAAATAACTATTTTATGCAACTATTACATAAAATATGGGACATAATTATGTCCTACAATCTCAGGACATTTGCCATTTTTAGTAATCTTTGTCAGGACACAACTGTCCAAAGAGGGACTGTCCCTCGCAAAGTGGGACAGGTGGTAACCCTAAACATTGGTCTATGCTTAGCAAAGGGCAGCAGCGTGCAAACATAATGTGTTTCACTTCCACTTGGTATAACCATCAACACTACAATGAAATACAGACACAGGGTTTTAAATGTCATTGTTCGAGGGCAGGGGGCTCAAAATTCAGCTACATGCTTTTGTGTTTACTTTTTATTTTGGTGTTCACAGAACTCTCTTGTATGCTTTGCATACATTTCAGTATCCACGGACACTGACAGGAGTGATTACTATTAGAGGTAGGCTGTACTAGTCAGCATTTTAGGTTGCGTGACTGTAGCCAACATGTTCACGCCTCCATGCAGCACTTAAACACACCCCCTGCACTTGCGCACATTTCCTGTGCACGTGGACGTTGCAGCAGCACGCCTTCATTAATATGCACATGGTGCTGCTGCACCATCTCAACACCACACGGTTGGTGCAAGGCTAACGCCATCCTTGTGCTGAGTTTCATGAATCGCTCAGTCTGTCTCCTCACTGAGGGTTGTTCAGCAGCATTCACATCCTCACCACCCTCAACCTCTTGCACATATTGGTCTATGTTGCCTGCTGCAGCCCTTCTCATTTCATAGGTTTGTTTGTTAAAATTTCCCCGCATGTATACACCGGTGGTATAGAGTGTGGAAAGAACAGAAGGGAAGGTGTTTGCTTAGTTTATAGTAGTGTTCTGGGCTGGTCTGCTGCCCCTGTAATCGGCTGATTCTGATACATATCACCTGTCAGCTCAGCTAGTTCACCTTGATTACTCTCCTACTGCTGTTGTCCCTCCCAATTGCACTAGGCAGGTGTAGACACACCCCTAGCTTAGCTAGGAGCAATCCCGAACCACTGGGCTCCAATCCACATACATTCTGCCTGACACACCCCCATGATGTCACCTATATCCGAGTCCTGCACCCGGCTATCTATACACCTATACTCTTGGGACCTGCCTCACCCCCTGGGGATAACTGGGATTCACTATCCTTTACCTCATTTGCATAGGATTGCCTGCTAATGCATAGTTACATGACCCATACTGAGCCTCCCCAAAACTAACCACTGCTTATCGTCATGCAAACTCACACACAAGTGCTTATAAACACCTTACTCACACCATATTCCGTTGTCCACCGGCCCTTGTTCTGCCTGGCAACTGGCCTCTGCAAGGCTCGTAACCAGGACCCTGCACACCACAGACGATGTGCTTTACCACTAAGCCATGGCAGATATACATGCATTGGATGTTATCACGTACATATTATCCAGCACAGACATCACATAGATGTATGTGTGTTAATGTCCAAATATATATATATATATATATATATATATATATATATATATATATATATATATATATATATACACACACACACACACACACACACACACACACACACACACACACACACACACACACACACATACATAGATATAGAACATATATCTCAAAAACAAACCTTGTGACACCAAAGCATTAGACAAGAATGAAAAGGAAACCACCAGCGACTCCTGTATTATGTACTGGTGTTAATCCCAAGGCAAGTGTGCTTCTGTGTGACATATGGGTTCAGACTGTATTCATGGTAATATTAGGGTTGCTGACTTTACTCACCATGCCTATTGCCAAATGTATGGGTATGTCTTACCAACCCAGTCTCTTGGCTGATTGTAACATTTATGGCCACTATATAGGAAAACAACAAAGCAGACTCCTCAACACATCCAGTGGCTAGCCACTCACAGCCACCAAAACATAGGATATGACTGACAAACGCACACACCTGCTATGCCTTGGAATAGAACATCTACCTGACTACTTTATTACACTACAGCATTACGCAGTTACAGAACATGCTATTGAGATTACTGGGTCACAGCGATCCCAGAGGAGTATTCCTAGGTGGGTGACATCATTAGCCTTGCCAAAGTTGAGTATAGGAATTGTATGGAGTGTGAGTACTCTAAAAAGCATTGTTCTGTCCACCAGCAGACAGACACACACACACTTGGTACGTCTGGGATTAGAACACTGACCTAATTACTTTATCACACTACAGCATTATGCAGTTACAGAACACGCTACCAAGATTACTGGGTCACACCAATCCCAGAGAAGTATTCCTAGGTGGGTGACATCATCAGCCTTGCCAAAGTTGAGTATAGTAATTGTACGGATTGTGAGTACTCTAAAAAGCATTGTTCTGTCCCCCGGCAAACAGGCACATAAACACACACTTGGCATGTCTGGGATTAAAACATCGACCTATATACTTTATCAAACTACAGCATTACACAGTTACAGAACACGCTACCGAGTTTACTGGGTCACAGCAATCCCAGAGGTGTATTCCTAGGTGGGTGACATCATTAGCCTTGCCAAAGTTGAGTATAGGAAATATATGGAGTTTGAGTACTCTAAAAATCATTGTTCTGTCCACCGGCAGATGGACACGGACGCACACACACACACCAGTGATGGGATCAGAACACCTGCCTATCTACTGATCACTGTTACAGTACTACGCAGTTACGAGTTGCGCCACAGAGATTACACATTCCAAGACAGTCATTATGACCTTCTAGGATTGCAGACATCAACAGGGATGCTGACAGTTATGATGTACATAGCTGTGAACCTGTGTGTTTAACATAGGAGTCCATCCCAAACAGGAGTATGTCCTTCTGTGGAATGGACAACTACTATCACAATACAGGGTTGCAATCACCATGCTCATACATGTAGAAGCACATAACTTACACAATGTGTCAGTGGGCATGCTCACACAGTAGCACAGGGCCATTTGGAATGCACTATGAGTCCAAATACACAAGGTTATACTGGGCATGCTCATACACTTAGTATCACCGAGCTGTTTAGGATGCACTCTGATTCTAAACACGGAAGGCCACAGTGGCCATTCTCACACAGTTAGATGTACAGAGCATGTTGTAATGGTCTCTGGTGTTAGTAGTTGTTATTGTTAGCAGGAATGCTGCACTACATGTATCTGACACTGGCCATCTACATAACACCTGCTGCTGTCCGACACCTTAGATGTATCAGTCTATACCAAGCACAATACTACCACTCACAGTGATTTCATGCTAGGAATGGCAACTGCTTGACCAACACAATGAGCCAATGTCCTGCTGTACTTACGAGGTTGTCCAGTGTCTATCAGTCTGGGATGAAATGACAGACCGAAGACAAGCTTTTGTCACAGATCACATGCATCCATGATTCAAGGGAGTGTTGATAATACCTGGTTCGCATTTGTCCATATAGTGCCATTCCAAGGCAAATGACCTAAACACAGGATAATACCCTGACACCTAGAAGACAACTGCATTGTATGCTTATGCTAACCAGTGCTAGATGTGTTGCTGTTGTAATCACAGCTGCTCACTGTTGAACCTACAATGGGGAATACTGACATCTGTGCAGTGAGAAACATCTGGCTGATGGCTCTGTTGTGCACAATAGCACTACCACCATATAACTCAGAACCAGAAATGTGGGCCATAACACTGGTATGGACCGCTCCAGGTGGTGATGTCCCCATATTCGTAATGGCTACTCACATGTACAGACCAGTACTCCAACATATATCATCACAGATGAGCCAGGTGCAGGTCACAGTGTCAAAAGCTGCATTCTAGGATGTAATCCTCAAACACCACCATGTCCTCAGACCACCAACACACATCCATACATGTGATATGACATGTAATGGAACAACACCAAGTAACCTTTGACTGGTGTACTGTACCTAGCCCTACAACAACTGTGCAGAGTACCCATGTAATGACACAGTTACATTATGTGTTTTGCAATGCAGTGATACCACTGTTTGTAACCAGGTCAGCTGTACACATACTAGGGTCCCGCGGATATTGACAATACTAACAGATGCCTGTTGCTGTGCACCAGTCAGTATGTACACAGGCTAACATGAAGCTATGATTGTACGAGATGTGTATGTGGGGAGCAGATTGTTTTGACATGTGTATAGGATATAACCTGGAATGTGGACAGGTCCCATGCAGCCTGTATGTATGGCATCAGAGAGTGCAGCTTGTACCTGCATAGTTGTTATTACAGGGGCTCTGTAGTGTACATGGATATATGAATGTGTACCTGTTGGGCCGGGGGCAGTGTGTTTATGCTATCCAAGACCCTATCTGGCTGAACAGTTGCTATTTCCGTAGGTGCAGTACCTCTCATGCCATAGTGCTGTGAAGCACAGCAGGTCTTATTGTTACCATTATGTTTCATGACACAGCTATGGAATCCTCTGTTTTTGGCTTCATAATATGTGGATGAGTAGTTTCACAGTAGCTTTGTGTGGCATTATATGGTGTATCTGCATCTTACTGTGGCTGACCATGGATCAACTTCCACTCATGTGTGTTGACCCTTGCAACAGTTACGACCTTCTGTGGTACAGTTTAAGGCAGGGTACCACTGGTTTGCCTTCATGGTTGTGTTTGTTTGAATCCTGTTTCTGTTTCAATGGCACGATCACTGCACATATGTGAGTGCCTAAAGTGCATTTGTGTAGGACCCAGCATTTGCACATGCATTGTACATCTGCATAGGTGCCATGACAGTCACCACTTTGCTCTTAAGGAGCATAAAATTGGCTTTGAAGACTGACCATGTGTGGCATACTGTTAGCCCTGTTGGTGTGACTATGATGATCCAGGTCATTGGTGTTAATGACATCCAACATGCATTGAGCACATGTGTTGGTACATGATGAGTCTTCCCAGTTCATAATGGGATAGCTGAGTGGCCATGATTATGGTGTCCTGTCTCTGAACTGGTATTACCCATTACAGCACAATGACAGTTGGGATTTCTGAGGCATGGTGGATCATCTGTCACAAGGTGCAATTTGCATTATACTTTGGCACAAATGTAGTTGCTCAGCATAATTCATCTTACATTGTGCAAGTGCAACTTGCATGGGGGTGTACATATCCCTCAGGAAGTTGGACACACCTGTGGCCCATGTGTTCCAATAAAGGATGTTGGTCAAGAGGTGAGGTATGTGTTATAACACGGTCATGCAGGGGTGCTCTCCAAACAATTGACCCATATCTCAATCACTGCACAGAAATGTTCTCCATGTTTCAGATTGCTGTAAGTGAGTCCATATTGAGTACCTACTTTGTATCATTGAGTAGCAAGACCCACAGTTTATTTCTTGGCTGTCCCTGTTGCACCAGTGGACTTTCACTTGAACCTGGCATGATGAGGGCACTATAGGGAAAGCAGGGGCCGTTGCCAGTATCCAAATTCTCAGGGGTGACAGGTGCAGGCCCTGTCTGGCAAAGCATCATGGTCTATCAACCATGTTATCCCAGGCTGAGCGATGCTGGATACTCTTTGAATTACACCAGTAAATTTCAAGATTGTGGAATACAATCCTTGTCCCTGTACTGCTGCATCATTCTGGCCACTGGCAGAATGTTACCCAGGCCTTGGGACATACCTGCATGGGATACATGATCTGTCAGTTCCTACATGTGTTTCCATGCAGTCCAGGCTACTGCATCACAAGTCCTGCACAACAACATAGCATATGGCAGAGACATGTGTATAGTTCTAAAGGTGGTTGGAGTGTATGGGTATGTGGCTAATCATGGCAGACAGGTAGTTGACAGTATGTTTGCTCTCATATAGATTGGTGTGTAACATAGTGCTAGGGTTTGCATTCACAAATGAGTACTGTTGGCCATGTTTCCAGCCACATGTTCTGAGGTGTGACACAATTATGCGAACTATATCATACAGTCTTTGTATTCTGTTGTCTGTTCCAACTTGAGAGGCCTCTTGCTTGGCCAGATACTTAGAAGCCTCTGTGGATGTGTGTGATATCTGGTGGAATGTGTGTGTGTCCTTACTGTGTTCTGGTAAGGGTATGTGTTGGTTGTGGTGATGAGATGCATGTGTTAACCTACACCTCTTGACTGTCTAGTCCAGTCATGGGTGTAGTATGGACTGCCTCCAAGATCACCCGTGTAGCTGCATCCCAGACAATGTGTTGGGTGTGGTGTTAAGCGGGTTTGGCAGTGTACATGGCATATAGATTGCATTCCCCCAGGATGGCCACATACACAAAGCTGACATTAGTAAACACCAGTAGCTGAGTAGTGGACATGCCTGTATGAGCATTCAGTACTACAGGTACCACATACTGTACTTAGTATACTTACTGCTTATGAAGAGGTTTTAGACAGTGATGCTCACATTTAAATATTTGCATTATGGATGTGGCAACACTAGCTATTACAGGAACATGATAGCTACCTTTAGTAGCAATCCCCTCTCTGAGGGCCACATTACATCCTGATAGTTGATTACATATGATGCAAGTGTGAACAGGGCTGTATCCTTGTCTGGGTATAAACTCACATACCCAGCAGAACCATGAGCTCTGTTGGGCATAGACACCCACTCCCCACACAGAGTCAAATATCAGTAGACTCTGCTGCCACTATCGACATGATCAGGATATAATCAGATAGTGTACGCCATCACCTATGAAGCTGCTATTACACATGGGCAGCAGTTTCCTACATCTTACACACCTACAGCAGATGTCACATGGGAGTTAAAGATGATATGCACCCTGTTTCATTACCAGTACTGTCAACATATTTCCAAGCAGCTGTTAATCTGGCAATGAGAGGTTAGGCTACACAAATCTACACGTTCAACCAGTGTGTCTCTACTGTCAATATCCACTCTATGTAGGTGTGCACATAGCCATTTGGCACAGCCCTGTAACAAGGGTCAGTACACATTTGCAGAACATGTACACATGCACAGCTGTCATTGATTGCAAACAATAGTAGAGGGGTGGATATTAGGCAAGGTGGACTTTTAGGTAAGGCTCATAAGACAAACACACCACCGTACATAGCACAAGTAACCAGAAACTGAGGGTATTGCTACTCAATGCCAGAAGTCTAAACCTCACATTGCACACACTCGAGGCACTCCTCAGTATGGAGAACATCGATATCAGTGCAGTAACAGACACCCAGTTTAAGGGTCCAGAGAGCACCCCAGCACCACCAGGCTATAACTCATGCCACACCTTTCGGCCACAGAATCTGGACCAGAACACAAAAGTTGGGGGTGTATCCATATTCATAAAGGATACTCACACCTCCAGGTTAGTGGTGCAGCACGATGCATCAGAGATCATCCAAGTGCAACTGACAATGGGAAAAACTGCAATCCAAATTGTAGCTTGCTACTGATCACGCACCATGAACCAGGACCCACATTCTGCATTTTTGGAGACAATGGGAAATATGCAGGTCCTACCAAACACCCTACTGCTAGGTGATTTCAAGTACCCAAACATTAACTGGGAGAACTACTCAAGTGCTAACTCCCTTGCCCAGTGCTTCCTAGAATTTATAAACTTAAATTCCCTGGAACAACTGGTCTACACCCCCACCAAAGGGAACAACATATTGGACCTGGTCATCACCAACATGGGTGACCGGTGTTCCACACCCGACGTCAACCCCTCGCTGGTTAGATCACACCATAGACTAATCACTGTGGATTTTCACATTCTGTCCACAACCCCAAACAAGGCAACCACCATGAAAACCATTTCCAAAGCACACTTCACATTGCTTACGCCCGAGGTGGAAAGGTTCACAGCCCCCACGCCAATGGACACTGCTGTCTAAGATGCTGAAACCTATACAAAGGCACTCTATGATCATCTGCAGGAATGCATGGATTGTGCTATCCCAAGTCAAACCTAGACTCACTCCTCCAAGAAAAGGAAAACAGTCTGGTGAACTGCTGCCATAAACAATAGAAGGAGGAAACTAGTACAGATAAGAGTGAAATCCCAAGAAGGACAGACATCCCTGATCAGTATCAGCAAGAAACTATGATCCATCATGAAATCATCCAAGGCTAGCTTCAAAAGACAATTTCCTAAGGACCCTACAGATAAACACAGTGTTCTTTATCTATGTCAAAAACTTAAGTGGGAACTCTCAGATCTGCTCTGAGTTGGTGCAGACTGGCACAAAATACATTGAACCGACTGATATTGCCAACATTTTGGCAGACAGGTTCAGTGCAAACTTCACACCCCTCTCAACCCTTAAACGGCCCATAACCATAAGAGAAGAATGTACGGCCCCGGCAATCACCGACACACAGGTTACAACAGCCCTATCCAAAGCCACAAACACAGCCTCAGTGGGACTGGACAGTGTCCCAGGCTGTGTCTTACAAGAGCTCCAAATGAATTAACCCCTCACCTAAACACACCGTTCAAACCCAGCCTCTCTACAGGCTACATACCCACAGAGTGGCACACAGCAACAGTTATCCCACTCCACAAAGATGGCACCACAACGGACCCTGGGAACTATTGCCCTATAAGCCTGACTACCCTGGTCTGCAAGGTTATGTAGTGCATTATCTTGGAACTCATTAACAGAGACATTGGGAACCTCCAGACACTCGACCCAACCCAGGTCAGCTTGACTGAGTGCAGATCATGCCTACTGAACCTGTTTAACGTCTTACAGTCACCTAGACTTTAGGTGAGGGGTGTGATAGTTCATACATACTACCTAGACCTCACCAAGGATTCTGACACCATTACCCACTCAGGTATTATTTATAAACACACCAGCCAGTACATAAATCCATACATCACAGGTTGGGTAGCCAACAGGCATACAGACAGAACCCACATGGTAAGCTTAGCAGCCTCCAGGTCCAACTCGTAAACAGTCACAACTGGTGTCCCACAGGACTCAGTCCTAGGACCACTACTGTTTGCCATATACTTCTCAGAGGTACAGGCAAACACAGGTGGACTACAGCAGACAGTGTTTGGTGATTACTGCAAACTGGGAGCCATAATTGACAGTTCAGCTGTCACAGACATCCTTCAAGGGGCCTCACATAGACCAACACAGGGTGTCAAAGTCATGGCCTCCAGCTAAAGGCCACAAACTGCATGGCCATTCCATGTTGGGAAAACTAAACACCCATATATTAACACGACTGGCAGCCACTTTAATACAGACGAGGTAATGGGTATGTGGGGACTACATTAGATAGTGATCTCTCCTTTGACAATCATATCTTCAAAGTAATTAGGACATCCTTCTATGTAGGCCATCTGGTTACTTAAGGGTTCGTATCTAGACATACTGAGGTTATTGTGCCCCTTTACTGATCACTCATCAATCCCATCATCGAGTATGATAACCCATTTGGGATGTACCTCAGAAGACACATCCAACAGCTGGAGGGACCATGAACATACTTCGCCAAGAGCATTACTGGGCTCAGACATGTGTCATTTGCTGCCAAACTGCATGAACTCTTGCATTACTCAGTGGCATCCCATTTACTCAGAGATGATCTTTGCTGCCCAACAAAGCCATGTCCAAGTCAGGCTTAATGAACATGCTCCACCTATGGGAATCCATGTCACAGTGCGCCACACAATGTAATGAGCTAAACCTTGCCACAACCATAACTGGAAGATGCTGGAGTGACAGATTGCTGTCACAGGTACTCCCCATGCTTTGGAATTACATCCTTGATTACATTATACGGAGCCCCTCAGTAACAGTCCAGGGACACCTTGCAGAGTGGATGGGGAACAGTGGGTACAGCCCAGGGATCCCACAATTGGCTCTGCTCCACAGAGGGGCAGTTAGTTAACAGCTGACACATTTTGGCTACGTGTATGAATGGTCTTGGGCAGTTAGCCAAATACCTACCTATGTACCTATGAACCTATACATACAGTATCAGCACATGCTGATAGCTTAATTTACTGTTCAAGTGTTGACTTACCTTGTGTGAATAGCGGTTGTGTGTGCAATAGTTGAGGGCTGCCTCTGTAGGATGCACACAGTAGACCACCTATACATGACAATTTACAGGTGGTCTTGTGTGTGTGCCATCCATGTTTACTGTGTGTGCAGGTGAAGAAGGGTGTCAGTCCATAGGTGCCTACACTGTCAGTGTGTGTGCTATATGTTCCATCTTTGCCAAGGCATGGGCATATTGGGCATGCCTTCATCTGCCTACTGGGGCTTGCACAGGGTGTTCGTGGTCTGAGTAACTCTGTGCCTGTGGGACCCTTGGCAATGGTGGTGGGTTGTGAGGGCCTTCACCATTCTGTCCCTGCTGCAGCTGTTTCCACAAGATCATATTGTGTAACATGGCACATACTATGAAGATGTGGGCACACGTGCCTGCAGAGTACTGCAAGGCTCCACCAGATATGTCCATGCAATGAAACCATGATTTCAGCATCCCAAACACACGCTATATGATGATTCTGGTTTGTGCGTGTGCCTCATTATGGTGTTCTTGCATGGGTGTGTGTGCATTTCTGATGGGAGTCATCATCCAAGTTTTCAGTCCATACCCAGCATCCCCCACCAGGTGGTCATATGGGATGTCCCCCCAGAAAATATCTGATACAGCTGTGAGGCATGCCAGATGTGGGAGTCGTGATAGCTTCCAGGGCTGCCAGCACACACATCCATGATAATGCCCTGGTCATTGCACATGACCTGGCAGTTGATGGAGGGGTATCCCTTGTGGTTTATGTTGCGCCTACCCTGCTCACCAGGTGGTGACTTGATGTGTATGTGCATGCAGTCTTTTGCACCCAGTACATCCGGGTATTCTGCCACATGGTGGAAAAGACTCATATTGCTGGACAACTCCTCCTGCATTTGGGGGAAGTATATGTGCTCATTGGCATGTGGTAACATGGCATCCAGGAACTGGTGGAGTACCCTGGATGCTGATGCCTGTGAGACCACAAGGATATCCCCAGTTGGCCTTTGGAAGTTACCTGTGGCTAGTATTCTCAAGCTTACACATACCTTTGTGTCCACTGGGATGGGTTCCCCTCTGTTATTTCTCGCTCTGGGACGTGACCGGCACAGCTCAACAAGTTGCTGTATGGTGTCTCTGTCCACCCTATAGTGGTCAACTATCTCCAGATCATTTAGCCCTTGGTAGGTTACCCTTGGTCTGAACACTCTTCTCCTCCTCCAGTGCCTGAGGTGGTTGTCAGCATCATCCTCCACACCACCTTCAGTCTCCAACACATGCTGATGAATCAAAGCTATGGCATCCCCTAACATGTACATTTTAAAAGTTCCCCATCTGTTTACACCGATGGTGCAGAGTGTGTGTGAGGTGCTTTCACAATTTATACTGTTGTGCTATGGATGCTGCTGATGTCATTGGGTATGTATGTGCAATTCCAGCTGCAGGGTATCTTAATTTTTTACAGCGAGTACTGCAATTGTGGGGCTTTTGGTGTTGAATTATGCTTGCCTGCCATGATTTATCTGTTGCCCTTTATTTCACTTTTCAACCCGAATCCCCTCCTATTGACAGACATGCATCCGGCTGCTGGCTTTCCTGTTTTGTACTTTCCCTACCCAGGAATGTGTTGCAAAATGTGTTATGTAGCTGATCTGCTTTGTTTGGCTGTGACAGTTCTGTTTTTTGCAGTACAGCACCTCCCCTTTCCTGTTCTGCAGGTAGCTGCTAGTAGCCTTGTTAACTGTTGTCAGTGGCCCACTGTGGGTTCCTAGGTGTTAATTACTCATTTGTACTCCTATTTCCATGCTGCAGCATTTCCTTATCTTTTCCCCATATCCTTCCTGTTTCTGCTCAGGTGCGTGCCGTGCACAGCCATTTACCAGGTTTACAGCATGTTTTCATCCACGTTCATGTGCACATTCGGTTACCTTGTGTGCTGTCAGCTAAGCAAAGCTATGGCTACTTCAACACACCCCTATCCTGCAGCTTTGCTTAGTAACAGGCAAACCAGGTTAGCAATGCTCCAATGTGCTTACAGCAATGGCGACACACCCCTCCTTGATGTCACTTTTATCTCAAGGGCTCACCTCGGTGTTATAATGCTATGCTGTTTTGTGCATCCTTACACCAGCGGGAAATCTGCAATTCAGTATTACTCCTCTCATTTGTATGGCATTGCCTACTAATTCCTAGCTACTGAGCATAACACTGTCACTGCCCCTTAGCAACCCTTGCGCCATGAGTGTGGGGTAGCATGCCTGCCATTGACTATTATGGGGAAATCGTGGTATGTGTTTCATTGCAGTTTTATTCTATATTTTTGTATATTCCTTGCGATCCTCATTGTGCACCGATGCCCTGTGCTTTAACTTTGCATTAGTGTGGGCATAATATTAAATGTTCTTTTTCATATTTTGTTCATGTTGTTTTATGCCAATGGCTATATATTTAGCCATTGACATATATTAACAGTATAATACGTGAGTTTGATCTGCTGTCATGGCTTCGATTTTATGTTTGAAAAATGTAAACTGTTTTTTGGTTTACATTTCTGCATGCTTACACTATGCCTGCACCACTTCCTGAACCACTATATACCTTTATTTGCATGCTACACTGCTGCGCATGGGGTGATTAGTGTACAGGTGCCGGGAGCTGTGCGGGTGTAGCGTACACATGTAGTGCACATGGATACAGCTCGTACCTGAATCGCTCGGCGGCCATATTTGGTGTTAGATCGCCAACACTACACCTGAACCTGGTGCAAGCTTCAGGAATCCTGGGGATTATATATGTAAAAATCTAGCAATTAACTCTGGTCTCAAAACAATAGAAAGAATCTAGTGGTTCAGGCACCAGTGCTCCAAGTTTGAGATCAAACAGTCATACAAGGCTTGACTTATCACCTTTCTTCCAGCAGAGTGCACTGTTGCTACATTTTTGACATTCAGCATTTAACACCATTTTCTTCCATTTAAGAGAACAAGCCTGTGGCTTATATTAATATTTACAAATGACAGAATTATCTACAAAATTCTATCTAACTAGGGTGGCAGCCTTCACATATCTTTACATTCTTGAATGACTGTAATGCTTTGTGATTTACTAGAAGTTCAAATGCTTTACGAGTTTTTAATGGATGTTAAACACTGACGAAGGGTGATTTCCAAAAACTCTGTTGTTATTGGTGAATAAATCAAGCATTTCTACCTTTGCATTTGTTTTTCTTTGGTTAAAACTTTACTGACAAACCAAGGAAGAGGATCAGCTTTCACAATAAGTTCAAAATAGTGCTGAATTTTAATACCAGTCATTTTTTTCTTGGCACTGAGTTGTGTATTACAAGGGTTAGCAGTATCTTCACATTTTTCATTTGTATGAGCTATTAAAATGGGCTTAGTGGAATTCATCAGGTCAATGACATGCAATAACAAGTATGAATACAAATCTATGTATTTTGATAAGATTGTATTCATTTCTTTTTAGAAAAATAACCTAAATAAATAGTCACCCAGTGACAGACCTTTATTCTAGTTGTTTGCACAGATATTCTGTGACATGTAGCATCTTCCCTACTGTATGTTATTTGTGATATATGTTCAATTCAACACAGTTTTTGTTTATTGCAAGCATTGCTTTAGAAATGGGAAAACATTAGCTATTATAGACAGTATATATGTATTTTTCTTCCATTTCTATTATGTATATAGTTAGATTACATATTAACACATTCCCCTTCAAAATTTTAAGAAAAAAGGTATGATAATTTTTTTCTGATTCATTTTAAAGTACTGGTTCACAGTCCATACGTGCTTCAAATCCAGGTTTAAGGTGCCCTGGAATATTACGCTGTGAGCAGACTATAGCACTTCTGCTAACCATTCTAGTTGTGTCATATTTTTAATCAGATGACTGAAGGGCAACACACGTTGGCAGTCAATAGTGTCCCAAAATCAAAGCTTGGGCCTACATGAGTATGACATAGAACTCAGACAACAGGGAGCAGTACCAATGCCTCTGAGAGGAATGTACACAGAAAGACATACAATGCCAAGATCCATGCCTCTGCAACAAATGTACAGTAGGGACATATGCAATATGAGGATCCATGCCACTGCAAAGACTGTACACAGGAAGACATATGCAATATCAAGATCCATGCCTTAGCAAGGAATGTACACAGGAAGCCATATGCAGAATTGAGAGCTATGTGTAATCTACCCCTACTGTGTCCCTCTCCAGAAGATGATAGCCTAAAAGGGAGTAAAAGGACATAGAAATATCAATCTCACCCTTTTTAATGGGCAAATTCAACTGAACAAAAATTCCTACAGCCAGATTTAAAAACATGTTCTTTCAGGTCATGTCAATGAGCCTTCAAGTTCTTATTGAGTTGATGGCTCTTACATAGATAGCTGTGAGCAGCAGAGAAGGAACATTGTTCTTGAAGAAATTCTCAACAGCAAAGAGCCCTGGGAAGACTGGACTGTAGAAGAAAGTGAAATGAAGGTGTTAAATAAATGTATATATTGTACATATTTATGTAATGACATAGCCCTTTTAATACAGTTCAGTACTGTTGCCCTTTTAAGATTGTACAATAACGCATTGCAAGTACTGAGCTTTAAGGCAGTTGAGTGGTAAAATTGTTTGTGCTGTCATGTTGTTTCTAATAAATTTTCCTGTTTACTGAAACATGTACTGAATCCTGTCAATTTTTCAAATAATCCTTATCAGAAGCAGTTAGTATTTCACAGCACCATATGACATGGCCGTACACTTAGAATTCTGCATCTGACAACAACAATGATTACCAGACTTATGGTCTACATTATCAATATGACCCTATGGCTCTCAAGGTCTATTGTCCTTGAATCTGGGAAGTAGGAGAGGTCCCCCAGTCATAAAGCTGGTAATACCAAGCAAGAGTCCAAATAACTAGTATCACATCCCTGCAGTTCATTCTCTCATAAATCCCATTGAAAATGGCATGTAACAGCTTCTGAAATACCTTAGTGCCTATGATCTCCAAACCAAACATGAACAGAGCCCAGGTTACAGGATTACTATGAAAGTTGGCTTCCTAAGTGAGGAAGTCTTAAGGGCATTCCTTAAGAGAGGACCAACTGACACAACATTTCTATAAATCTTAGACTCTCAGCTCTTCAGATAATACATTACACTTGCAAACACTGGTTGCTTTGGCATCATTAGTGAGTCAGTTATAATGGTCTAAGACAAGGGCTATATCATATAATGTTAATTTTTAGTCAGGAAAAGCAAAACTGCATTTCTCCCTGAAGGTGTCCCAGAAGGAGCAATTAATAACAGCAATAAAACCTGATGCAATCTGGCATGAATGGCAAGACACAATTCCTTCATGGAATACAATAGCTATAATACATGGTTCAGTATGAGTCCTGCATAAATCATGAGCACGCAAAAATATCCAGATCAAGGAATATCTATGAAACTATTAATGAAAAAATCAGTAGAGCTTGGGTCTGGTCTAATCTGTACAGTGATGATACTTGACTAGTTGTGTGTTTTCTGTAAGAAGCTATATTCATTGGTTGTCAAGTAGATTTTAGTAACTGCTTAGAAATCAAAAAATGCATCTCAGGTAGCTTACTGGTAAGTTACTCTGAGGATGGAGTGCATGGTTATGGGTTCTAATCCTGGAAGGTGTTATTATATGACTGGATAGGTAATAGGAAATTCACCTTGAGGATCACTTCTGTGGTTCTGCTTGACAGGGGCACAGGAAAATATTTTTCTTGGGTGGCGAAAGCCAGGGTATCTTTTTGGCTAGGCTTGTCTAGTACCTACCTATGAACCTATGAACCTATGTATCTGGTGAAACAAAGCAGTTGGGAAACAAGAAAAGTCACCATTGTAAAGAAAGTATGTAGATTACATTAAACTGCCACTAAATCTCATTAAGCAGATTAAAGTTATACATTCACGCACACACACACACACACACACACACACACACACATATATATATATATATATATATATATATATATATATATATATAGGTACTTTTCTGTTAAAGGGGCAACAGTCGTGACATGAAATATACATGGAGAAGTAATTACTGTTACATCTATGCTGGTTCTGATTTCACTTGGTTTTCCTGGTAAAAGTTTTTAATTTTGTTTTTCGAAAGAAGGGAAATCAGGATCAGTTAATTTTTCAAAAGTGGGTACAATAGATTTCATCACATTGTACCTCAGATCTTTCTCTTATATCTCAAAAAAATAAAACATTACAAAATAAAAAAGCCCATTTAACACATTTCTTTTTGGTTCAGATTGTTTATTAATTTCCCATTTAGCTGTATAACACCACAACCAGGTATTACCGCAAATAACTAAAAGGCAACAATTTCAGCGAAAAACACCCCTTCCCGCGTAGTCCAAAGCTCTTCTGTTTCTGTTCAACAATTCTAAAAATAAATGACAAAAAAAGGCCCGGAGCATCAAGATTTTACATCTGCACCAATAGAAAGTCAGATACAAGGCTATGCAAGGCCAGGCCCTCCCTTTCACCTTTTGTACTGAAGAGGTACAAAAGAAAACATTAAGGTGCACACTGCACATAAAATCTGACAAAAACTCCTCCTGCTGCTTGTTGGATGACTTCTGCTGTTATTAAAGCAGACAATTTTAAAGTTATCAATTCTACCTCTGCATTGTCACATAATGTCTACATTAACTATACAAATGTGCACCATTTACTGTCCAGACGAAACAGTTCAAGTCCAAGTTATTTAGCACAATTCACCGGAAAAAAAAAAAACAACAACTGAAGCTGCTGTGTTTTGTGCTACAAACTTAGCAACATTCATATCCCAGTGCTGCTTTCACATATGCCATGCTGGTTCTATTACTGAACAGTAAAGGTGACTTCTAATTGTTTGTGTATTGTATACACATCAGTAGCAGCAGTGTGATCTTTGTGACTGTGGCCTAACATTCCAAATGGTGATTACAGCTGTTGCCCCAATAACGGAAAAGTACCTATATATATATATATATATATATATATATATATATATATATATATATAATATATTTTATATATGGGTCTAAATCGCAACGTCGAACTAAAATAAGTTTGAGCGTTATAATATCGAACCCTAAAGTCTGAAATTCAAAGATAGCGAAGCCACGGCACATCAATTTTTTTTCCCCAGGGAAAAAAATCAGTGGGCCATTTTCGGGGCTTTGCTATTTCCTCCACCATAGTGTAGTGCAATGTCAAGAGTTGATATATTTAAGTAGTGTGTGTGGGGGGGGGTGGTGAAGACCTACACTTTAGTTTAAGTTTAAGCTTTAATTTATTTATTTTTTTTGTTATAGAACAGTGATTTTTATCCCTGGAAAAATATAGGTTTCAGACTTTAGGGTTTGATATTACAATGTTCAAACTTATGTTAGTTCAACGTTGTGATATAGACCCTATATATATATATATATATATATATATATATATATATATATATATATATATATATATGTATATATATATACATACATATGTATATATGGGTCTACTTCACATGACTGAAAACTCAAAATATTGAATTTCATTTGACTGAGACAACAATAACTAATTTTCAAAATACTGCAAACTCATTCCACACTGCATATCATATATGTATTTACAACAGGTTTTAGGAATTTTTAGAAATTTTGTAAGCTTGTTTTGTGAAAGTATATGACTACTTTATATAATATATGTATAAAAGGATTAATTACTTAATTTATCAATTATGACATGATTAATTAATTGTACTTGGGTAGTTATGGGATATAAAATGGGTTAGTCTTGTATTGCTGTTGTTTGTATGCTATTCTGAAGAAGATTTTATTAAAAACGAAAGCGCTAAATTTACACTGTGTGGATTCCGTCTTTCCTTTCTGAGGTTTTACAGTTTGTTCTTGGTTTGTGTTTTGAACTTTCATTATATATATATATATATATATATATATATATGTACATACATATGTATATATGGGTCTACTTCACATGACTGAAAACTCAAAATACTGAATTTCATTTGACTGAGACAACAATAACTAATTTTCAAAATACTGCAAACTCATTTGACTGCGTCTCAAAGCAGAATTTCAAAATACTGAATTTAAAGTCATGGACATGCAAGCTTACAACACCAATGACTACCTCTTTCCAAAACTTAAAAACTACTTACTAACAGAAACCAGATGATATAAAACCAAACTAGGTGGGGGGCTACGCCTCTTACATCCCTCAACTATATATATTCCAGGAACACACTACAGTGGGGAAAAGGACATATACCTTTTACTAACCTTACAGTACTGTACACACTGCCACTACTGCCAGGAGCACACTATACAGCCACCATATTACTTTAGATACTTGCCATAAAAATGTAAAGAGACATACCTACATTTAGAAACACTACAGTACTACCTTCTCCACTACTGTCGATATTCTGACAGTTGGCACTTTAAGTTTCAGTAATTTCTTTATCACAAGCAAGACACAGGTGAAGAGAAACACACCACATCTATGGCTTAAAATTTAGTATTTTGAAATTCAGCATTGTAAGCTATCAGTATAACAGTCTCAGTCAAATGAAATTCAGTATTTTGGGTTTTCAGTTAAGTGAAGAAGACAAGAAGACCCATATGTGTGTGTGTGTGTGTGTGTGTGTGTGTGTGTGTGTGTGTGTGTGTGTGTGTGTGTGTGTGTCTGTGTGTGTGTATCTGTGTCTGTGTGTATATATATATAATGTCTCAGAGGTTTATCTAAAAGAAATGGCTTCAGTGTAAACCTATCATTCAAGCCATGCCCTTTATCTGCAGATAGCCTAATCATCCATCTAGCTTCCTCCTTTTTAATATAATTACTAATGTTCCCTAATCTTTCTGTGGCATATATAAATTCTAAAACCATGAACCCAAAAGTATGTGTCGTGTCATTTTGTAAAACATGATTAGCTAGAGCGTTGCATTCATTCTCTCTGTTGATGGCATATAAATGTTCCCAGATCCGTTCTCTTAGTGTCCATCTTTTTAATGATTTGAATAGCTGAAAGCTATAGAAACACCAAATCATTAAAAAGATTGCTTTCCTATGAGAAGAGAAGAACTAATAGGTTAACCAGCTCCAGGAAGGGAACTTATGCATGTCGTAGTTGCAATCAATGTAGTTTTATTATGAATACCAATGGCTTTGTACATCCAGATACAGGTATCAAGTATGAGTTTGACCGTTATGCTGATTGCAAATCAAGAAATGTGGTTTATCTGGCTGTCTGTAATAAATGTAAATATTTCTATGTTGGTAAAACAAATAGGTCACTAAGAGAACGGATAAACCTTTGAGACATTAAATGACTTATGATATCTTGATGGTATAGGTATCATGGAGTTTTAATGTACACACCTTTGAATGCATATGTTTTTATTTATATGTATGTTTTATATATATTCATATGCACTTTTTAGTTTTAGATGTATTATTTTTATTTCCATTTTTTATAATAATTGTTATTCATTCAAGAGTGACATATCTGAAGGTCTCTATGACTATGTGTTTCCAACTGCATACAAGCATACCTTTAAGGATATAGTCTTATTTTATCAGGTGTCTGATATGAGATGTTTCATTGGTTTACTATGTAAGTAGTGTGGTATTTAAGTGATTTTGAATGTTGCTTTTTATTTTAAGTCTGATGACACGTGCAGAGAGACGCAAAAGCGCTTACTTTTTTCAATAAAGAAGTTGTTCTTTTCATATACATTTGTGGATTTATAGTCATATGAGTTGACAATCCTCCTGGCTCACTTTAATTGTCGTGGAGTATTCACCTTGTCTTATTTTGGATTTGCTTCAGTTTTCGTGAAGAGTGTTAGCGAGGAGCTCTGCCTAATGTAGACTGGAATCTTGTTCCAAAGCATGTCTCTGGGACAGGAATCTATCCCTCTAGCATGTCCTATTATGGTGTGGTTTAGATCCCTAGAGCATGTGGCTCCTTGGGAATAAGGTTTTCTTTAGGTGGAGCATGTCCATCAATTCTGGGTTGGACATGGCCTTGTATGTCAGGCAGAGATCACCTCTGAGTAGGCGGTATGCAACCGAGTGCAGCTGGAGTTTCTTCAGTCGAGCTGCATAGGGCATCTGTTTGAGGCCAGTGATCATCTTGGTGAGGTACTTCTGTGGTCTTTCCAGCTGTTGCAGGTGTCTTGTAAGGTACATCCCAAATGGGGTGTTGTACTCTATGATGGGTTTGATGAGTGATGAGTAGAGGGGCACAATGACCTCTTTTGATCTGGATGTGAACCCTTTTGTGATTAGGTGGGCCACATAGAAGGATTTTCTAACCACTTTGGCAATGTGATTATCAAAGGAGAGATTACTATCTACTTGGGTCCCCAGATCCTTTATTACGTCTTCCATATTTAGGGGATTACCACCTATGTGGTAGTTTGTAGGTACTTTGTTTTTTCCAAAGGGGATGACTATGCACTTTTTGGCATTTAGCTTGAGAAAATGATTTTGACACCTGGTATCCGTCTCAGTGAGACCCTTTTGGAGGATGTCTGTGTCAGCCGGAGAGTCAATTATAGCCCCTAGTTTGCAGTCGTCTGTGAACTTGGTCAGCCATAGTCCTCCTGTGCTTGCCTGTACCTCTGAGAAGTATATGCCGAACAGGAGGGGTCCTAGGACTGAACCCTGGGGAATGCCACTTGTAACCAGTTTAGAGTCGGACCTAGCTTCCGCAACTCTCACCATATGGGTTCTGTCCTTGAGCCAATTGGCAACCCATCTTGTGATGTAGGGGTTTATTTTTAGGCTGGTGAGCTTGTCTATAATACCAGAATGGGGAATGGTGTTGAAGGCCTTTGCAAGGTCTAGGTAGGCTGTGTGGACCACCTTTCCCTCATCTATAGCCTTGGTAACTGTCTCAAAGAAGTCCACCAGGTTTAGGAGGCATGATCTGCCCGTAACAAAGCTGAACTGGGTAGGGTTCAGTGTTTGGAGGTTCCCAATATCTCTGTTAATGAGTTCCATGATGATGCGCTCCATAGCCTTGCAGACCAAGCTAGTCAGGCTTATAGGGCGATAGTTCCCGTGGACTGTTTTGGCCCCACCTTTATGGAGCAGAATAACAGTTGCTGTGCACCACTCTATGCGTACATAGCCTGTGGAGAGGCTGAGTTTGAACAGTGTGTTTAGGTGAGGGGTTAGTTAGTCTTTGAGCTCATGTAGTACGCAGGCCAGGACACCGTCTGGTCCCATTGATGCTGTGTTTTTGCCTTTGGAGAGGGCTGTTTTAACTTGCATGTCTGTGATTTCAAGGGCTCTATATTCTTTTGGTATGGTTATGGGCCTTTTGGGGGTGGGGGGGTGAAGTTTGCACTGAACCTGTCTGCCAGGATGTTGGCGATATCAGTCGGTTCAGTGTATTTTGTGCCATTCTGCACTAACTCTGAGCAGATCTGAGCATTGCCACTTAGATTCTTGACATAGCTAAAGAATGCCTTGTGGTTATCTTTGGAGTCCTTGGCAATTTTTCTTTCGATGCTCACCTTGGATTATTTTATGAGGGATCATAGTTTCTTGCTGATACTGATCAGGGATGTCTTCCCTTCTTGGGATTTTACTCTTTTCATCCTTCTGTTGTATAGCTTGTTTATGGCAGAGGTCCACCAGACTGGTTTCCTTTTCTTGGAGGAGTGAGTCTTGGTTTTGCTTGGGATAGCACAATCCATGGATTCTTGTAGGTGCCCATAGAATGCATTAGTAAAGGATTTTGCAGCTTGGACAGCATTATCCTTTAGCATGGGGGCTTTGAAACTTTCCACCTCGGTCTTAAGTAATGTGAAGTTTGCTTTTGAAAAGTTTTTCACGGTGGTTTCCTTGTTCTGGGGTGGGGGCGGAATGTTGATATCCAGAGTGATTTGTTTATGGTCAGATCTAACCAGCGAGGGGTTGACCTCCGATGTGGAACACCGGTTGCCCATGTTGGTGATGACCAGGTCCAATATGTTGTCACCTCTGGTGGGAGTGTTGACCAGTGGATCCAGTGTGTTTGAGTTTATAAATTCTAAGAAATGTTGGGCAAGGGAGTTAGTACTTGAGTAGTTCTTCCAGTTAATGTTTGGGTAATTGAAATCACCCAATATTAAGAAGTTTGGTAGGATCTTTATGTTTCCCACTGTTTCCAGAAATGTGGAATTGGGGTCCTGGGACATGGTGGTTGATCTGTAGCAAGCTACAATTTGAATTGCAGTTTTTCCCATTGTTAGTTGCACGTTGATGATCTCTGAAGCATCGTGCTGTGCCACTAACCTGGAAGTGTGGGTATCCTTGATGAATATGGATATGCCCCTGCCTTTTGTATTTTGTTTCGGTTCTGTGGCCGAAATGTATGGTATGATTTGTAGCCTGGTAGTGCTGGGGTGCTCCCTGGAGCCTTAAACCAGGTGTCTGTTACTGCACATATATTGATTTTCTCCATACTGAGGAGTGCCTTGAGTGCGTGTATTTTGAGGTTTAGACTTCTGGCATTGAGTAGCATTACCCTCACTTTTTTGTTACTTGTGCTATTTACGGCGGTGGGTTTGTCTTTTGAGCATTGCCTAAAAAAGGCACTATGGGGGTGGAAAGAGCCTTGGCCAGTATTTGAAAGCCTACGGGTGACAGGTGCAAGCTGTCTCTAGTGAAGCAGCATGGCTTGTCGAGCATGTCATCCCGGGTAGACAGACACTAGATCCCCTTTGAATGACACCAGAAACTTAGCCAATTGTTGAAATTGATAATTTTTTCTTTATACCATGGTATCATTCTTGATGAGGGCAGGATGCTACTCACCAAGAATGAGTAGCTAGTAATTACTAATATGCAGAGGAGTACACAACTGCCCTATATAGCTACTTAAAGAAATGCATTGACTCAGCTGTACCTAACATGATCAAAACCAGGTCCTCCTGAAAAAAAACAAGCCACCCTGTTAGACTGTAAGTATAAATAAGTTATGCAACAAAATAAAGAAACTTATATCTAAGAACAGGAGGGATCTTACTCAGCAGAAGAAGAATACCTTCCACAGCTTGACTAAGCAAATTAGGGGTCTATATTGTAAAGTCGAACGCTTACCTCATCAAATACCTAAACGTTGACCCATCGTCATCAAATTGCGAAAACATCGATCATCCAGAAGAGCGGAAACATCGAATCATCATGGTTGGCCTTCTGTGGTATAGCTTCGTAAGGTAAGTATGCGATAGTTATGGACCTTAGGGTTAGGGTGAAGGTTAAGTTAAGTGCATAGATGGTAATGTATGTTAGATTTAGTGTAAGGTTTTGTTAAGTGTCTGTGTGTGGATTATTTAGTTTGTTTGGGTTTAGCTTTTTAAAGTAAGTATGCGATAGGTACGGACCTTAGTGTTAGGGTGCGGGTTAAGTTAATTGCATACATGGTGGTATATGTAAGATTTAGTGTAGGGTCAGAAGTAGGGTTTAGTTTAGGGTTAGAAGGAGGGTTTTGGTTAGTGTATGTATGTGGTTTATTTAGTTTGTCTGTGTAGGTAGTATGCAGCGGGCGGTGGGGTGGGACAAGTATGACAGTTCGACTTGTTGAATTTTGCGGTTTAGGGCGTTCAGTGTTTATGCGATTTGATGATGACGGGTCAACGTTTAGGTATTCGATAAGGTAAGCATTCAACTTTATAATATAGATCCGCAAATTAAATATCTTGTAAAGTCCTCCAGGGCCAGTTACAAGACTAAATTAGCATCCCTTGTTAAAGACAATCATAAAGCATTCTTTAGCTACATCCAGAACTTAGAAAGGAATGCCCAGCTATCTGCTGAACTTATATTGGATGGTACCACTCATACTGAACCTGAGGAAATTACCAGATTTGGCAATAACTTCACCCCCCTGTCCCCACCAGACATACCCCAAAGCATTCCTGACACCACTGTTCTACCGAATATCTCCAAAGAATAGATCATGCAAGCACTCTCCAAGTCAAAAACATGGCATTTATGGGACCAGATAAAATCCAGGGCTGCTTACTAAACAATCTAAAACAAAGCCTAGTGGAACAACTCCCACTCCCTTTAACCATAGACTGAGCACCTGCTTTTTTTGTCAGAGTGGAGAACAGCAACAGTAACCCCTTGCACAGAGGGGTTCCATCAACTGACCCTGTGAGCTATTAACCCAAAAGCCTAACCAGCCTTATCTGCAAGGCCATAGAAAGAATCATCATGGAACATATCCACAAGGACATAAGTGATCTTCAAACTCTTGATCTGACCAAGTTTGGTTTCATCAAAGATAGATCTTGCTAACTGAATTTGGTGGACTTCTTTGAGAATGTCACCAAAGTCCTGCATGAAGGAAAAGCAGTACATACCGCATATCTTGATTTAGTCAAGGCCTTTGACATAATCCCCCACTCAGGTATCACTGAGAAACTCTCCCAGCTGGGGATTAACCCATACATCACTAGATAGATAGCAAACTGGCTCACTGACAGAATGCACACTGTGAAAGTTGGGGAGTCCACCTCGACCAGTGGGGTACCACAAGGATCCTTTCTGGGCTGTCTACTGTTTAGAATTCATTTCTCTGAGGCCCATGTGAAGTTTGATGGTCTGTGCTTTACCAGGTCTGCAGATGACTGTAAACTGGGTGCAGTCATAGAGTCCCTCAAAAATGTTTACAGAAGGGGCTGATGCAGATATATGATTTTTGCCTATGTCACAGACTAAAACTTAACACAAAAAATGCCTCATTATCCCCTTTGGAAAAGAGGTAGTCCCTGATAAATATGATATATATAGCACCTCTCTAAGCTCAAAGTCAGTGGTGTGAGACTTGGGAACACAGGTTGATAGCAATCTAAACTTTGACCATTATGTGTCCATAGTGGTAGGAAAAGCCTTCTACATTGCACATCTCATAAATAAGGGTATCACATCCAAGACTAGGGAGGTTATAATTCCTTTGTATTCGACCCTTATCAGACCACTAATTGAATACAATGCTCACTTCTGCATGTACCTCACCAGACACCTGCAGCAACTGGAGAGTTCACATTTCCTAACCAAAAGAATCCAGGGACTCCAAAACATGACCTATATGGAAAGACTGAAAGCTCTGTCACTGTACTCTGTATCATGCAGGGTGCTGACAGACAACCTGTGCCTGGCCTACAGAGCAGTCTTCGACTCTGCCCTAATGGAAATGCTGCACATCTGCAAATAAAATGGGACAAGAGCAACTCACTCCAGGGATCTCAACCTAGCCTGTGTCATTAACAGAACATGCTGGAAGGACAGACATATATCCCAGAGATTGTCACTCCTCTGGAATAAGCTCCTGCTCCATGTGAAGCATAGCTCCTCAATTACCATATTTAAGTGCAACCTTGACAACTGGAAGGGTGACTGTCAATTCACCCTGGGGGTAGCACCTATGCCCTCATGGACAGGGGCAGCTGAGGCTAATCATAGACTTGACCCTTCTAGCAATGACCATTTAACTATGGTCAATAAGGGTACTTGGGTTTTTACATGGCTAAGCTTGTAATGTCCCTTGGGTCATTAGCCTAGTAAACTCCTATGAACTTATGAATATTTAAAATGTGTCCCTATTTTTGGGCCTTTGTCCCCCATTATTTTTTGGCTTTGTCCATATTTCTTGTGCTGAGAGGTTGAGAGGCATAATGCAGTCCACCTATCAGCCCTGCTCATATCTATCTTTCCAGCCCTAACATGGCATCCTGCTCATATCTATCTTTCCATCCCTAACATGGCATCCTGTTCTCCCACCTGCTTACATGATGCATGTATATCTAACAGCTCTAGTTCAGCATCCCCGTTTATAATTTCCTCATTTGTTCTTCCTACAAGGATCCCCTGTCCTGTTTTAATATCACATACCATGAGCTCTGGTCCCAGTCTATATAGCTCTGTAACTTTTCTTTCCAAATCCTCATTTCAGGAAAAGATGTACACCCCACCAAACCCTAGACGTACCTAATACCCCCAATCACATTTAGGGCATCACACTCCACTTTCCCATCCCGTTCATTCTCAACCACCTTTCTGTTTCTCTCATGGGACAATTTGCTTTGTAGTACACTATGCTGCTTGTTAGAGATGCTGTCTGCTGCAGTGAGGTGGGTTATGTTAAAGTGCATTACAAAAGATGCTGTCTTACACTTATGGTCACTATCTATATCTATAAGAAGGCTGAAACACGCATGTCAACAGCTAGTGGCATTTGGCTTTATTGGCCTGAATTTGTCTATAACAGACTTAAAAAGGAAAAAAGTCACGCACATTCAGAACACTTCTGTATTATATAACTGAATGTTCAGAATTTCGAACGTGCCTTTATCGATAACTTAATGTCAAAAAGGCCAAATTCCAAAAACATGGAACAGTGATTTTTGTTTCCTAGGGAAAAAATTGCTGGTCCACAAAAAAAAAAAAACAAAAAACAAAATGAAGTGGGGTGCTTTGCCCCCAAACACCCTCCTTACTTAAATATACCAAATCCGAGATTGCACCACAGTGGAGGAAATGGCAAAGTCCCAAAAACGGCCCAGTGATTTTTTTTTCCCTAGGAAAAAAATCGCTGTTCTGTGTCTTTGGGATGTGGCCTTTTTGACATTAGGCTGTCGATAATGTAACATTCAAAATTCTGAACCTTCGCGTAAATAATAGGGACCCTTCAGAACTGCCATATAGCTGAAACACCTGATGTCCTTAAAGGGTCATTTGCATATATCCCATGTTACCTCTAATACACGTGGTTTTAAGGAATCACACAGTAGAAAATCTAGCTTGGTTAGGTTTTTCTTGCAGTTTTTACTATCTACATCTATTTCAGGATTTGCTGCCACCAGCTGCTTTAATTAGTCTGTTCTATCTAGTCTCTATTTATTTGCTAACTGTGTAAGTAAACTGGCCCTTCTTGGACTCTAGCCATGACCCAGGTCACAAGGTCAAGGGTAACTACAATATATGAACAACATCAGTTTTACCTAAATGGTTAATATGTTTTTGGAGGTTTGAGGAAGCCATAGTACCTGAGAAAATCCACACAGAGATGAGAAAGAAATGCAAACTCCACACGAAATTCAGCTAAGCTTGACAGATGAATCTTGGCATCTATGTCAAGAACACATAATAGTAGGTTAGGATTGGTGACCTGATCATAATTCTTTGTAGTGCATGGAGCTTTATCTACTCCATGTTCTAGTAGTTACCGTAAAAATAAAAAAAATGCTACATGTTTTGTCAGCTTTCCCAAAGTCATAAATCATACAGTGAGTGCTGTCAGAAAAGTAATGTAACACAGTGCCTTATGTTTACATGCACCTTCCATTCCTTGCAACTGTCTAGATTTTCTCAGAACATCCACATGTTTGCCTCGTGTTTGGTCTGTTCCTTATAAAGTCTGTGGTTTTCAGACAAATTATTGAGAAATGAATTCATAAAATAATGACAAGTTTCAGGCTTTGTATCATTCAGAAAATGCAAATGAATATACATTCTGTTAGTCTATTAACTTTCTAAATTTATAACAGGAAGTCAGAGATACATTAGCAGAACAGACAGCAAGCAGAAACAAATATTTTATTCTGCTGCTGTCATTTGCAGGTTTTACTACCTATCCAGAGACCCAGCCTTAACAACTTAAGGAGGAAGTGTTTAGCGCTTAACTAATTTGTATTTTTCTGAATATCGGAGTGTAATCACCACATTCCATGCACTACATACATTTATTCATTAAACTGATTTTTATTTATTTTACATTTGTTAACCGGGCTGGTCCAGCTGGATAAATGTCCATTTTTTGGAGTGAGGGCAGGAGGGAGAAAGCGAGCGTATCTACTACATGACGAAAAAACAAATAAAACAATATAAAATACAAAAAAAAAAAAAAAAAAAAAAAAAAAAACCTCAATTACAGGATAATTAAGGCAATAGAGAAACAGTAGAGACTTAGAGGTAAGAGGACGGTGGTACACCAGTAAAAAAAAAGAAATTAATTACAATATTTATAGAATGAGAAAAAGGTGGAATTATTTTTGGGGGGGGGGGACAGAAGATACACAGAAATGGAAAGAGAGTAACTAAGAAGCAATGGCTGTGTTTTTGACTATTTGACTGTTGTAAATGTGGAAATCCTAAGTGTAAAAGTAATGGTTGTTAGACAGGCACGAGCTTCACACTGGTAAGATCTCAAAAAACAACTCCTAAATAAATCCAGCCTTCCAGCAAATCCTGATCCATCAAATTCAAACTGCCCCAGTTCTTCAGATCATATGTGCACTCCTCCTCACAAAGATGCATTAAGAATAGCAGTAGCCCCAAGTAGTCTTAAAAGAGACATGCCTGGCAAAATGAAGGATTGTCAGTGTAACGTGATGCATCTGTCTATCTACCATGATGCATCTGTCTATCTACCATGACGCATCTGTCTATCTACATGCAGGATGGATGTCATCAACAGAAAATTAATATACCGATACAGTTATATAAATAAGTACTTTTATATCACCTAGAGTGCTAGGCTCATTTCTGTAGAACGGCCCTCCAGAAATATTTAAACAAAGTGGTTTCATCCTAGAGTCATCTGAGTTTCTAACAAATGCTTCATACCGAATAATGGATGAAGAATGCTGCCTCTGATTACATAACAACTCTGCCCCATAAAAGTGGTCATTGGCCTTAGAAATTCAAATTGTTGCAGTACGAAACAAGGGAATATGACAAAGTTGATAAATACTGTACATCTGAAAATATATAGAGCTGGAAAAGAAAGTTATTTTTCCACAGAAAAAATAATGAGAACTTTGAACAGGAGACAGAATGCTAAGGGTAGATGTGAGAAAGAACGACACAAAACAATAAAAAACACTTTGATGCTGAAATAAGACCATCAGGTATACTTCAGTTAAACAATGTCAACACAGGTTAAGAAAACATCAAATGTATGTAAGAAAATAGATGCTTAAGGACTAGAGAGAATCAGTATGACACATGAACTGAAGGATGGTAATAGCTGGAACAACAGATAAACTGAGTTAATTGAAGTGTATAATTCTTTATACTTTATCCTTTATTTTACAGGAATTGCCACACTTTTTATAAACCTCCACTTCTTTCATTGATTAGCAGCCAAGGAAAAAATCAAAAATATCAAAAGAAAAAAAATAAAAATCATATTTAGTTGGCAGTTTTCATACTCACATACCACGGCTACTAATTTATTCCTTTATCTATGAGAGAAAAGAAATCAAACAAAATAGCCTGCAACTCCACAGAGAAGCCTATTTCACGTATTGTAATGCACTGTGCATTCTCTGTCAAGAATCAAGAAACCATCTGGAAGTTGGAACCTAATTGCTGCAGCCAGCTGCTTTAAATACATTTCAGTTTTTTGTTGATGCACAACATGGAACAGGTTTGATCATTTCTTTCTTATATTTCCCATGAATACTATTTCAAAAATAAGCATCAGAATAAGGCATTGTGTCCATTAAAACCCTGCTTATGATTTTCACAGAAACTCTGAACTCCAGAGAAACACTTATTTCAATACCACAGAATGTATTTTCCACCATTTGCACAACATCAAGAAAGAAAGAAATAAAAGGTTGTTAATACTAACTGGAATCAACCATGCTATGAATAAAACAAACAGAAAATGGCCATCACAGCACTGATATTAACCAAATAATCAGAGGCATCAGTTCTCACCTTTTTTATATCTCATGATATACTGTATACTTTCTTTTTTTTCCAGGCAGTAGTTGTATGGCAGGCTTAGCCCATGAGATGCTTGCTTCAGGATGACTGCACAGTGTATAGACAACATATACTTTCTGAAAGCTTATCTAGGTTAGCAGTATAATGTAAGACTTCTGTTGTCTTTGCTAAAGTGCTGATGGTACACAGTTGCTTTTGGCATCACTGTGTAAGAGGCCTTACACTCTCCTTCTTACAATGTCCCTCCTCAGTTGTGACATGTCTATTACAGATGTGTCTGATTACATAGCTGCTTTCTTCAATGCCCTTCTTATGTCATAGCTGATGTTGTTTGTATCACTCTACTGTTACAGCTGTCCAGTTTCTACTTCATATATCCCTATACATCCTATTTGTTCCTTATGGATTCCACACTTATTTGGCTGCTGCTAATTCCTTGATACCCATTCCTATACACGTGCTCCATTACCTATACGTAATGTACGTTCCTTAAGGATTCCGGACATGTTGCTGCTGCTAACTCCTTGATCCCCATTTCTACATGTGCTCCTTTCCCTCATCCTATATGTTCATTAAGGATTGCACACTTTATTTTCTGTTGCTAGTTCCTTGATCCCCCATTCCTACACATGTGCGCCTTTCCCTCTGCATCCTATATGTTCATTAAGGATTGCACACTTTATTTTCTGTTGCTAGTTATTTTTTTCTTCTTCTGCACCATTTCTCTGTGTGCTGGCTGTGTCATGTTTCCTTCCTCAAACTTCTTCCTCTGATCTTCCAGTTTTGCTTACACCCTTCTCATATAGTATCTTTTTTCTTACTCTCCTTCATCACTGCTCAATTTTTTGTTTAAATTGTTTTTACTGATGCTTTATAATCCATATGTTCTAAATGAGATTGTGCATTTCATTCAGTCCAGACACAGTGGCACACCCATAAGTGAAAATTGTCTTTAAAAAGTAAATATTAGCCAACAATGTTGGGTTATATGAATACAGCCCTGGCTACGACTTAGACAACCTGACTTTCAATAGCAGATCGGGTACCTGTAGGAGCTTTTGTTGGGGGAACAGGAATAATGAGGTAGAGCCCATGTGATTCTGGAGGGAAGGGGGGTGATATGCTGTGGTCAGAAAGCAAAGGCATAAGTACTGGTGGTGATACTATTGTGGTGGTAATAAACCATTACTACAGTGTGACTGAGTGGACATTTTAGGGATACATCACCATGTATGTGGGGGCATTTTCCTTATGACACCACTAATAATCCCTCTTCTGATATCAGCCCAACATATCAGTGTGAGGAAGATTTAAAAGATAAAGTCCACTGGGAGTTGCAGCATGACAGTTCTAGCCCTGGCCCCGTCCTGCTTATAGTATGTGAATTCTAGCCCTGGCCCCGTCCTGCTTATGGTGTGTGAGTTCTAGCACTGGCTCCGTCCTGCTTATGGTGTGTGAGTTCTAGCACTGGCCCCGTCCTGCATATGGTGTCTGAGTTCTAGCCCTGGCCCCATCCTGCTTATGGTGTGTGGAAACCTGTACCTCTTAGAAGCTACATATGTAGAAAAAGAGGATCCATGTGGGTAGGGTTCTTCCCGAAAGATGATCCTCCTGATGTGTGTAGAAACATCAGGGATCTCATACCAGGAAAGCCTGATCTTACTGGGAACAGTGGGATAAAAATGAGCAAAAAATGTGAATATAATGTCTTGGGAGAAATGTTCAAAAGATCAGACTGTCTCAGGGTAGATTTTATTTTTTTTCTGAATGTGGGAGGATCTTTCCCAGGAGTTGATGAAATATCCATAAATATTTACCTTTAGCAGGATTACTGTTATAGAAAATCTCTCTGTCTCATTTTACCCATCTCCCTTTCACTGATACAAGTACAAGGATAGTGTGCTTCTTATTTCATCTTCCCGCCTCAATTGCTTCTGTAATTCATATTCTTTTTTACCCACCTACCATATCCTTTTCCCACAGTCATCCCATCAAGTTCCCTCACACCATGAAAATCATATTCATTGCCATTCCTTTCCATCATCCTTTGGTTATATAGTCCCCTTTTACCCACCTTATCATATTACAATTACAGGCTTTAACATCATCACAAAAATGTTACATGCCCCTTGCAATTCCTTAACACTTAACTTCTTGCTCACTCCACCAATGTTTCTTTAATCTGCCTCTCTTCCTCTTTTCATTTTTCCTTGCTTCCCCCAGTAACATTAAATTCAAATTTCATGTCATACCTGTCTTTTTTCCTGAATATTCATTTGTGCTCTCCCATGATGCTTTTCAATGCCTCTCTCGCCCATCTTGAGTTCCTAATTAAAAGTGTATGACATACTTTTTCCCATTCCACACATCCTGGACTCATTATACTCCTTCTTTTCAATCATTACCAGTCTTATGAGACTAATGGAGTGCATATTCAAAATCCATAATTCTTGGTCTCAAATGTTGGTATCTTACTCAATTTGTATCACCTCCTCTGTTATTCATTTCTTGCATCCTTTTAAATTAGCATGCCTCCTCCTCCTCTTCCTTCCATTTGGCTTGATTCACCTCTCTTACAATTTCCAGTAAGTCTTCATATTTATAGATATTTCCCTTCACCATGCATACCTGTTTCCCATGTAAAGTAAAGTAAAATAAAATTTTATTGTCATTCAGACCGTACAACCATAAAGTGCACAGCTGAATGAAATTACGTTCCTTCAAGCTCATTGATACACAACACAGACCATTATGGCAAAAACACAAGAATGTAAATCACATAAACAATATACACAAACATAACACAGAGTCCCAGCTAACCAAAGCTCTATCTCCACACTGACAAGTCCCATTCCAGTTTCACTGATTCAACAAAGCAGACATTCAAAAGTCCAGATCAGCACACATCCAAGCAGCCAGTTGGGTCTCCACCGTCTGCCATGATCCAGATCAACAATCACAGTCTCCACGATCTCAATCTTAATCCACCATCCACTCCAACACCAACCTTGTCTCTACCAGCAGCAATCCAGTTCCACCTTCACAATCCACTTGAATCTGGCACAATACCCTCCGACACCATCCAGCACCCGATCTCCACTATCCACTATGCCCAGCATGCATCTCCACATACAGGCTCAAACAGCCATGACCAGGCCAATCACTCCAGCCATTCCCTCCACTCCAATGACTCCAAACTACCTGAGTTAATCCTGAACAGTCTACTGGTCCGACCAATCCACCGATGCCATGGCTGCCTCCTCTCCACACTCAGCTACTAACAACTCCAGAAAAATGGTCCAACTACAAAAAACAACAAGAAAACACAAAGCAAACAATGGGAGCCAAAGAGGTTACTGCTGCATAAGGTACCACCATCTTGTTTGCTCTTGCTACCAACCTAACTCAATATTCTCCACTTTTTATACACACCCTCTGACTTTCTTTTGATCTACACTTTACAGTACTAACCTATTATGCCTTCTTCCTTCCCTATATATACTTACTGTTTTACCTCAAATCCTTTCAAGCCTTCCTCAAAAATATCATACTGTGCTTTCTAATATAGTTTGTATAATACATATACTCTTTGATGTACAAATTTTGTTAAAATTGCTAAGGTGTTATCTCTTTCGGTTATTTATATTTGCAATGTGTACTTTCATTGTTGACCTGTACTCTGTAATTTTCTTGTGGTATAATGTTTGTTTGTTTTTCATATTACTGGAGCTTTTCTTCCCGGGCCTCTGCTGAAAATGGACCTGCGTCCAGTCAGGCTTTCCCGGTAAACAGATGTTAAATAAATAAATAAAATATGTATTATTATATTAGTATGTGCCCTTTGCACTGAATTTCCCCCTGAACCCCACTTAACTCCCGCTTTCCTGATCCATTTTTAAAATATTTTATTAACATCACATATGACATAGTGACATGGCTACACATTCAATTACAAAAGAAAAAAACAATTACAAAGATTTTTTCATGCATTATACAAATATGATTTATGTCTTAACAATTATTATTCAATTTAACAATGCATAGAGTGTTCTAGTCCTGCCTTCCTTGAAATATCACTCCTCCTTCTCCTGGTCATTATATTGGTCCCATAGATTTCATTTATTTCTATGTAGTTTGTTCCTTCCCTTTTCTAGCAATTCTACCTACAATTATTTTATCTGTTTTACAGCATTTAATAATTCTGTTACAGTTGTGTTGTTTTTGATTTCCATTTACTAGTAAATATTTTTTTGACAGCATTCCACTTAGTAGAGCCTTGCCATGTTTATGAAATTCACTTTCCATATCTCATCTCAAAAGAATAATTTCCATAATCAAAATAATTTCCTCCTCATTTCTGACAAAAAAACCCTTTAGAGAATTTTTAAAATCTATCAACTCTTTGGATTCACAAAAAACATGTTCCCATGTAGTCCTCTGTTTCCCATCACACCTCCAGCAATTTCTGTCTACCTGTGGAAAAACTATGAGGTTCACTTTGGTTACAAAATTACTTATTCAAACACTTCCATGCAAACATCATCAGACTTCTAGATGTTGTTGCATACTGGGGAGCAATACAAATTTCATCTCTTTGCTTCTTTGTGTATTGCTTTTCCATTCTAATTTCACTTTCTTTTTATCCCTTGATAATTATCCCTTTTTCACCACAGCTTCTTTTCTAAACTCACCTGTAAACTCAACAAGAGATGATCTTTGATTTAGCACTCCCCTATCCCTTTCTCTAGGTTTATACTATAGCAATAACTGATGACATGGGTGTGGCATATTGACGATTTGCTCATGGTTGGTGTGGTTTAATCACGAGGGTGAAGCCTGAATGATTAAACAAAGACAACAGTGGGTAAATCTTCAATATACCACACCATGGAGTCAGTTATTGCTATAATACAATGACATTATTTAAGAAAACATCACTTACTTTTTTTAAGTAATGTCATTGTATGATGGCTCTGTGGTGTTCTTCCACGTTCCTTGGATATCTCACTGCTTTTTTTGATGTACTGCACATGCATATGGGACTTTCATTCCTATGCTTATGCAGTACATCAGTGGTGTGTATAGGAAGCAACTGAGAAAGGAAAAGCTCCTTTGCTTTTGTTTTTAATTAAAAAGAAGATACCAGGACACTTTGAAGGTACGGGAGAGATGGGGTATAAAAAATGAAACGGTAATCAGGTATGTTTCTCTAGTTTTGCATAATGCGCCTGATTATTCTTTTATTTTTGTCTGTTCCATCTCTCTTGTTGGTGTTGTGTCCAATTTTATAAGTTTATTTTTTTTTTGTTTAAGTGAAAGAAAAGTGAACATTTTATGGTATATATTAGTGGACAAAAGTCTGGGCAACTGGAACTTTTTCCATTGGTATATGCTCGGATTTACAGTGGGTACCAATCAGCATGCTACTTTTGAATATTAATGGACAGTCATTGTATAATCTGTTATCATTCTTTATTTGAGATGACAGTCTTCTACTCACAGTTCAGACTTCTGCTTGGCCTCATCCCACATTGGAATTTTCCCTTCCTAGTTATTTTCTCCAAGTACCTTTGTTTCTGTAATTTTCAGCAATAAATTCCAATTCCCTCTTGCCTGTTTCCTGTACCCCTACTTGCAGTCATCCCTATTGGAAAAAATCTCCTGTCTCCATTGTTGTGTGACTTTGTAAATATAAAATTCTGCATGTTTGTTACCATTTATTTATTTATTTACTGACATTCGAAAGTTTGACTGGGTAGAAGTCCATTTTCAGTGGAGGCTGAGGGAAAAAAGCTTCAAATTATTACAAACATTTTAAAAACAATAATTTTACAATCTTGAAAAATAAAGCAAAAACATCTGCAGTTTAAATAACTATAATAAATTAGACATAATATAAAAACATTGGTTAAGAATCAATGCAAGTTATATGACAATTATTTAATATTTAATGAAACTTTAGACAGTTTGTAGAGAAATTAAAGGTAAGTTAGTTTACTACAACTGGGACTTGCATTATGAAGTGAGGGATATAACAGGGTTATGGTATATTTAGAGATAAAGTTACGGAAGAGAATTTGATGGCAGCAAGGAAGTAAATGAAGAAGAGTGAGTAACGAGGTTTAAGGAATGAAAAGATACTTGTTTACATGTAGGCATATAGTTTATCCTGGTTTTGAGCAAGGAAAGAGACAGATTTTAGCTAGGAAGTCTTTCAGAGTGGCTTTGAAAGATTGGAGGAAGGGTATAGACCTGAGGGATAGAGGTAAGGAGTTCCAGGCCTTAGCAACATTGTACAAGTACAGACAATGCCCAGCAGATTTGCTAGGTTTATAGACAGGCTGGAGTTCTTGGTTACTGTATCCCAATGACTGACTGGGAACATAGTTTACAGAATGTTTTTTAATGCTGGACAGGCAGATGGATGCTGGATAATTCTATAGGAAGTAAGAAGTTGTGTATATGTTAGCTGATGAGGCAGTTCTAACCATTTTAGGCTTTTTAGTGATGTACAGTGGTTCCTCCCTGTGGTCACGTGGGTTTCCTCCGGGTGCTCCGGTTTTCTCCCACATCCCAAAGACATGCTGTAGGTGCATTGGACACTCTAAATTGGCCCTAGGTGTGAGTGTGTGCATGTGTGTGCCTTTTGTGGAAGGTTGGGCGCTGGGCTGGCAACTCGACACTGTAAAACTCCACTGCCAATCATGAGCGGACTGGTGATCCGCTGTGGCGACCCCTAACCGGGAAAAGCTGAAAGAAGAAGAAGAAGCAGAAGAAGAAGTGATGTACAATGGTGAGTTCTGAAAGGGGTATTTGCTGCAAATTTAGTAACTTTGTTATAGCATTGATCAAGTTTTAATTTCTGTGAAGCCTGGAGATTAGTAAGGATGGGAGCACGATAAAGATGAAGGGGGGAGGAGATAAGTAGTGGCAAGTGTAGTTTTTGTTACGTTAGTGAGGAAGTTTTTGGCTCTGTAAAGCATCCTTTGTTTCTCCTTAAGTGCCTGCATCCCAAGTCATTCTATTTCCTTATTTCATACCCCCATATTTCAATATAAGTTCTTTCCACTTTGATTTGTAGTCTTTGCTTATTATATTTATGAGCTTTAGCTGTATAGCTCTAAAGAATCCCTTGAAATCTAGAAATCTTAGACTACCTTGTTCAGTGGGGAAAATAACTTATCCTACTTCAGTCTTGATATCTTTCTCAAGTAAATACATATGCTGCAGCAAAATATAACTTCTATCCACACTAACCCAGTTATTGTACCTTGGGGAATAATATTTAAATTCCATCTAGGTTCCTGTTAGTAATTTCACATCTTCCATCCCAAATATTCTGGTATATTTCTTCAAACATCCATAATCCTTTCTTATAATTTTCCTTTCTAGGTCCCCGTGCTACTTCTTCACTATTGCATATCACGTTCCAGTCCCCACTTATAAATATTATTCCCTGCTGTAAGCTAATTATCTCTCCCAGAATTCTTTTAAGTCCCGCAATAGTAATTTTGGGTGGTGTATATATACATGTCAAAGTAATCCTCTTTTCCTAGCAATTATTCACTATTACAAACAAATCTGTCATTGTTGTCTTTCTTCTCATCCTCTTTCATTATTAAAGTCCCTCTCACAATCAGTATTATTATTACCCCCCATTTTTTCTTTATCCATGATATTCTGCTGAATTGTTACTTGGCAATTTCACATGTTCAGTCCTATCTTAGCGTGTCTCCTCTAATGTTATTATTTCCATCCTGCTCTTCTTAATATAATTCAGTTCTCTGTTGTCTCTACCTGCAGTACCATTCACATTCCATTAAATGATTGCTAAGGTGTCCATTCTGATAAGATGCGATTACTTTCATATATTCTACTTAACACTTTTTTAGAATATGTGTTTCTGACTTGCAGCTTACATAGTTAACTGATTTAATATGCAGCTGTAGGTTCAGATCACTATATGGACCCATGTCACATTTCCCAGATTTTTTTTTCTTTTCAATAAAAACATTCAGTAAATAAATAAGCGATAAAAACCTATATAGATTTTCATTTTTACCCCCTACCCTTTTAAACTCACAGCAAACACACACAACTTTATACATTATCCAGAAAGGAAAGCTAACCCTTCCTAGGTGGACAAATGCCCCAGATAGACAGCTAAGCTCACAGACTTTACCTATTCTAAAGTTAGACTTAATCATGCTGAAAATGCATGTTATAGCATGTTCCACCCTGCACCCAAATCATTAATTTTTGTACTATATCAACTTCCCTCCCATATGTGAAAAACAAATTGCATACTCCCAGTAAACTGATCTTTAGCCTTTAGAAAATGTGCCCTAGCTATCATTAACATAAATAGATTCTGCATTGTTGTGAATTATACACTTGCTTGTATTCTCTTCAATGTATCAGACTTCATTTTTTTTACTGAAATGCATTGCTTCCCATTTAAGTACTAGTTTTAGATGCCTCAGAGTTTATAGCACAGCCTTTTCCTGATTAACTGTCTGTGCCTCCAGACAGCATCTGTAACTGCAAAACTATGCTGATATATAAAAAAAGACCAGATAATGCTTCTGCAATTTCTTTGCATAACATATTTCAAATGCTAGAAATCATTTTGCCATTTTAACAGTCCAACACCTTCCATTCTTTTTTTTTCTACTTCTTGAAGAAGCATAGTTCTCATGTCCAAACTGCATGCTATGGAAGACACTTTACAATTTAACCAGATAATTGTTGCTTTCATGTTCTTGCTGGCTTTCTTCTTCACCATCCTAACCACCCAGCACCACTGTCTGATTCAAGTCCAAGGTACTCCTGTTTTCTTTTTTTCTAGTCACAGCCTAAGATTTTTTTTCCTGTCACTCATCCATTTTCCTTTGGAACACCAGAAAAAGTTTTTTGGCAAGCATTGTCAATGGGCTGTGTCTTTATCAAAGAAATGAGAAACAGAATCCCCTTCAACTTGCTGGCTCAAGGTAACTATATCCTTCACCTGTTCTACATCCAAAAATGTATTTGCTCCATCTGAAACAAATACTCTGAAGACATCTGGATATGCAGCCTGAATCTCACACATGCCTCCTGACACCTGATTTCAGGGATAAATTTGCTATTCTTTTGCCTGGTGTACAGTGAGTAATCAGTAGTCTCCAACTGATAATACTTTAACCTTATCCCAACATTTTGTCAGGTACAGCTTCTTCTGTGATATGAGTGCATCTTTACCACTATAGGTCTTGGCTTCTTTCTGATTACCAGATTTGGAGCATATTATGTGCCCTTTGTATTAACAAATCATGCTGAAGAATACCAGTCCAGATACTTAAAATGAATGCAATCTGTTCCTTACAGTTTCTCTGGTACAGCTGAAAATCTCTGTTTTCTCTACACATGCTCTTTCTTTTAGCTGTTCTATTTTTTGGAACAACTCTTCTTGAGAAGATCCATATTCAGCCAGTTTTTCCTTTATGTCAGCCATTGATTTCTGAAGTGTTATTAGCTCATCTGAATAGTTACTTCAAGCTTCTGTTCTTTCCAGTGTTTTGTAATTTGACTGTATGTATTTTTCCAGTGTTTCACTTATTTTAAACACTTCTGAATGCATTTGATTATTTTTCCCTCTAAATTACTGAAAGCCATCTCTAGTACTAAGGCTGAAACCCGATCTTCTGTGGTGAACCGTTGCAAAGCTCTTCCTGACCAGATTTAAAAAGTTTTTTTTTCTTTTCCCTTTTCTAGTTTATTTTCTCATGCTTTCTCCAGATATCTTCACTGCTGACAGCCAGGCAGTTTAGGGACTAACCAGTAACTAAATTGTTCTAAAATAAATAGGTTTTGCTGTCTTGTTTTCCAAAGGTTCTGTTTTCACGCTAGGAGAATTCTAATAGACCTGTTGATCAGTGTGCAGTTAACTCTGAAGTTCTCCTGACCTTTTTTTTTTACTTCTTTTTGTAGTTACTGGTGCCTTGTTATCTTAGTCTTCTGGCAGGAAGCATTTCCTTTGTATTTCTTTACTTTCAGTACTAAGTCCCTCTCCTATATCTCCCCGCTGTTCCATATAATTGATGTAATTCCTTTCCTGTTCATAGAAGATATTCCTTCCTTGCTTATTATTTATTATTTATTTATTTACATTTGTTGACTGGGAAAATCTGACTGGACACAGGTCCTTTTTCAGCGGAGGCCTGGGGAGAAAAGCTCCACAATAAAAACAACAATTAATTACAAGTTACAAGACGTATAGGTAGGTTTTGTTTAACAATAGTAGTAAACAGTTATAGTTCAAAATGAAATTATTTAGTTAAATGGTACAACACTTATATCATTGGTGCCATAAAGACTAGCAAGTATTTTAATAGCTGAGCTAGCAGCTATTACCCTTGAATAACAGTGGCTAAGATTACAGCTGAGATATAGGTTTACAAACAATGTATTTGGCTGCAATCCGAGGTAGTTAGAGGGGTGCAAGAAAGGGATTAGAGAGGTTCGGGTAGAGATGTTAGACAAGTTTGTTACAGGGGCATGCCCAGTGCTCTTTTAGATGAGATTTTAGAGCAGCTTTGAAGTTAGTGCATGATGACAAAGAAGTTATAGTGTGAGGAAGGATATTCCATAATTTTGCTATGGAGTAGAAGAGAACTTCTCCAGCAGAGTTCCTGATTCTAGTTACCTGTAATTGATGTTTGTTGCTGGAGCATAGTGGTCTGGTGGTATGATAGGGTTGGAGTAGATTTTGGAGGGAGGGGACTTTTAGAAGATGATTTAGTAGTTTGTGGGTGAGTGAGAGTTGGTACCATTGAAGGAGGTGAGGGAGTTCTAGCCAGCCTAGTTCAGTAAGTGTGGTGCAGTGGTGGCTACGGTAGTTTGCACCAGTGGAAAACCTTGCTATTTTGTTGTAGCAAGCTTCGAGTTTACCTAACTCACTTTGCCTTAGGTTGGTAAATATTGGAGAGGCATAGAGTAGGGTGGAGATAAGGTGGCTATTTGCAACTGAAATCTTGGTTGTTTTGGTGAGGAATTGCTTATTTCTGTATAAAGCTCCTAGTTTTTTGTGTGCTTTTTATGGTTAACGAGATGTGGATGTCAAAATCTTTCTATTACATCATAATTTCATTTTACCTTGTTTTGTCTGTTTGATTCCACCTAATCACTCTAATATTATCTTTATGGCAGATCAACTATTTTCTCAGTAGTTATTTCTGCTCATCCATCTCCATTCAATATATATTTCCTAGTGCACCTCTGCAAATCTCTGCTGGCCTTTGCCAACCCTGCCTCCTTTTTTAACCCTTCGCAAAGACTGAATGCTACTATACAGCCTTTATGAAATAGATGAAAACACTCTCTTTACTCCTACAGCATCTCAGTGTTCTCTCCATGGTCCTATGTTTCCCTCCTTTCCCGCATTTTATCACAATTGTATTCTGCCCACTAACCATCAGCAGAAGGCATACTAAATATGTTACCATAGGTCTAACATCATCTATTTGGCTTTAACTCTTTATAATAATGTTTTCACTTTATTTGTCTTCTTGCAAAAAATCCTGTGCCCTTCCTTACTTTCCTATAGTAATGTCTGACTTTTTTTGTAGGATATCCCATACTTTTACCCTCCAGATAGTTTGCTTGTACTTTTGGAGATGATAACAGCTTTATCATGTACCCCACAGGGATTCTGTTTCCTTTGACACTGCTAGATTTGCCCATACCTCTGTTTTAGGGAAATAACATCAAACCATCATTGAAAAACTTCCACACACCCCCAAAAGCACCTCAGTAAGTAAAGGCTATTCAACAGAAGAAACAACACCACTTCCACTCCCTTTGACTTATTTCCTTCAGCTTACCCATAAATGTTTGATTCATCTGCCATTCGTCAGTGGAATGCAAACCCATTACAAGATGAACTTGACCTGGGTCTATTAATTTGAGGCAGTACTTCTCCAGCCACTGTGGATCTGGCTTTAATCAAGGGGCTGGGTCAGCAATATCCTGCCATAATATAACAGTAAAGTTACTCAGCCCTTACATTTTAGAGACCTCAGGATTCCTACAGGGTACCTTTCTCTTGTCCAGTACCTTCACTGCAACTAAGAATGTAACAGTTTGTATAAGGAGTCCTGCCATCTTGTTTTAAAAATTGTGCAAATAAACTTCAGATACACTATCTATCTATCTATATATATATATATATATATATATATATATATATATATATATATATACATACATATATATATATATATATATATATATATATATATATATATATATATATATATATATATGTATATGTTTATGTATATGTATATCTATATGTATATCTCAGTTACAAATGGTTAACAGAAGCTGTCCTGTTAGACATAGATTTCAGTGTATAAACTAGCTTGTGCAAGCCAATCCACAGTAGTAAGCTAAATTTGTAATGTCAGTGGCACACTCAACTTTGATATGTAGGGGATCAGAAAGCTGTGGGTTTTGTCCTCACATGGATTGTGCTTGGATTCATGTGCCAGTACTAATACTGCAGTACAGCATGGATTGTGCTTGGATTCATGTGCCAGTACTAATACTGCAGTACAGCATGGATTGTGCTTGGATTCATGTGCCAGTACTAATACTGCAGTACAGCATGGATTGTGCTTGGATTCATGTGCCAGTACTAATACTGCAGTACAGCATGGATTGTGCTTGGATTCATGTGCCAGTACTAATACTGCAGTACAGCATGGATTGTGCTTGGATTCATGTATCAGTACTAATACTGCTGTACAGTATAAGGAGGGTGCTATACTCTGGGGCAGCCATCCTTCAGATGAGACGGTAAGCTGTAGTTCCAGTTTCCCTCACTAGCAGCAGCTTAGGTGGATGTAAAATATCCCATAGAATTTATCAATAAAGGGTAGGCAACTTCCTTGGTGCCCTGGCAAATGTTCTGTAGTCAGTGTGAATGCTATCTTGTGTTTGCTCTTTAAATAGAATGCGCCTAGTAGGACCAACCTGGTCAAAAACAAGTACATAAAATAAAACAAAATAAAATAAAATAAATAAATAAATACATAAATAAATAACACTATGACTTATACATTTCCTGCCTTGGGACAGTTTGAGTGGTAGGAGACTTAAGTATTTCATTTTTGGGATTAGAATTTTCTGCCACTAGAAAGTATCCACACCTGTGGTGTGGTATGAAGTGCAGTTTGATTTAGTATTCCTATGCAGGACAACTAAAGCTTCACATGAGAGACATTTTTGCTTTATAGGACATTTCGACCAGTTAGATCCTTCTGACAATGAAGTAACAGCTCCACTTTTCTAGTTTAACTATTAAAGACCCATTAGGTCTGTGACATCTCTTTTCTGGGCCAGTAATCAAGGAGCCTCAATCCTCACCACTGACACCAGTGGATAATGTTCAATTAGAACAGAAATGGTTACACAGTATTTTCAGATGTAGGTCTCTGTGTCAAGCATAATTTCCCTTAAGAGCACACAGGGAGCACACTCCAGACCTGGGACTGGGTTTTCCTCTCACCTGGGACTGGGTTTTCCTCTCCAGGCAACAAATAAGGCTTCACCTGTCTCTCTGCAAAAATTAATGCTCTGTGTCCCTGTTCCAAGTAGCTGACACACACTCTTTTTGAGATTTGGTTTTCACACACACACACACACACACACACACACACACACACACACACACACACACACACACACACACACACACACACACCTGGGAAAGGCTGGCACAGATTTACCAGCTCTGACACCTCCACCCAGACTATAAGGTAGATTCACTGCCATCAGTCAGCTACTTTAAGGGTCGTACAAGGGTGCCCAATTACTCCTAGTAAAATAATACTTACACAAATGGTAGTATTAACCAAGTGGCAAGACTTTCAGCAGCATGAAACCACATTGCCACCAAATAAATGCAATTACTCTTAAAGGTTAAAATATTTCTAAAATACTAGCCACAATGAAAGGTTTAGATATATTTAATAATAAAGACTAAAATAGAAAACATGAAAACACTGAATATCTATTTATAATAAACACCAGAGTTTCAATTTACAGAAAATATAAAAACAACTCAGCTGGTAAGATTCAGACAGGTACAGAAAAACAATATTTAACTAATTTTACTATATTTTCCTGACTGAAGAATTATTGTTCCATTCTTACTTGCAAGGCAAGATGAAATGGATGAGTGTCTTTGCTGTCAGTTCCAATAACAGAGTGCTGAGTGTCTTCTATCACATCTCTTACTAGTATCTAAATATAATTTCAGTGCTGGCTATAGAATGACATCACATCTGGTCACCTGATTCTTTGGTTCCCACACTACCCTTGACTAGAAGCTGAGCCAGGATCTAGCACAGATGTGTCACAATACATACCTAGAGCTTTGCCAAGGCATCCGGAGACTGTAAAACAATTCCAATGCTTTCATCCCTCTGTAGAGACCAGCCAGCCATTCTCTGGCCACCAGCATAGAAATTAGTTCACCACTAAGGAAAATAAGAGTCCAGGCCTTTCTCAGATATTGCATGTCTGGCTAAATTCAGGCCTGTGAGATAAAATCTTTATGGCCTAATCCAAGTCATTTTCATTTAATTTCTGGCTATTTTTAAGGTAATCTGAACTAAGCTTAACCCCTTCCTTTCCAGAATCCTCTTTTAACATATATACATTTCTTTAGTTACAACAGTACAGTCTGATCTTCTTCTTCTTTCGGCTGCTCCCGTTAAGGCTCACCACAGCTGATCATCTGTTTCTATTTCTTCCTGTCCTCTGCATCTTGCTAGAGTCACACCAACCACCTGCATGTCCTCTCTCACCACATCCGTAAACCTTATCTTAGGTCTTCCCCTTTTCCTTTTACCTGGCAGCTTCATCCTTAGCATCTTTTTCCCAATATACTCTGCATCCCTCCTCAGTACACGTCCAAACCAATGTAATCTTGCCTCTCTGGCTTTGTCTCCAAACCTTCCAACCTGGGCTGACCCGCTAATATACTTATTCCTAATCCTGTCCACCCTCATCACACCCAGTGCAAATCTTAACATATTTAACTCTGCCACATCCAGCTCTGACTCCTGCCTTTTTGTCAATGCCACCATCTCCAACCCATATAACATAGCTGGTCTCACTACCCTCTTGTAGACCTTCCCTTTCACTCTTACTGGTACTCGTCTGTCACAAATCACTCCTGACAATCTTCTCCACCCACTCCATCCTGCCTGTACTCTCTTCTTCACCTCTCTTCCACACTCACTATTCCTCTGAACTGTTGATCCCAAGTATTTAAACTCATCCACCTTCACCACCTCTAGTCCATGCATACTCACCATTCCTCTATTCTCTCTCTCATTCACACACATTTAGTCTGTCTTAGTCCTGCTGACCTTCATTCCTTTTCTCTCAAGAGCATATCTCCACATCTCCAGGGTCTCTTCCACCTGTTCCCTACTCTCACTACAGATCACAATGTCATCTGCAAACATCATAGTCCACGGGGACTCCTGTATGATCTCGCCTGTCAACCTGTCCATCATCATTGCAAATAAGGAAGGGCTTAGAGCTGATCCTTGATGTAATCCCATCTCCAACTTAAATGCATCCATCACTCTCACTGCAGACCTCACTGCTGTCACACTACCCTTGTACATATCCTGTACCACTCTTACATACTTCTCTGACACTCCTGACTTCCTCATACAATACTACAATTCCTCTCTAGGCACCCTGTCATATGCTTTCTCTAAGTCCACAAAGACACAATGCAAGTTCTTCTGACCTTCTCTGTACTTCTCCATCAACACTCTCAGAGCAAACATCACATCTGTAGTGCTCTTTCCTGGTATGAAACCATACTGCTGATCACTAATTATCACTTCCCTTCTTTAACCTAGCTTCCACTACTCTTTCCCATAACTTCATGCTGTGACTGATCAATTTAAACCCTCTGTAGTTACTACAGCTCTGCACATCACCCTTATTCTTAAAAATCGGTACCAAAACACTTTTTCTCCATTCATCAGGCATCCTCTCACTTTCCAAGGTTTCATTATACAATCTAGTTAAAAACTCCACTGCCATTTCACCTAAACACCTCCATGCTTCCACAGGTATGTCATCTGGACCAACAGCCTTTCCATTCTTCATCCTCTTCATAGCTATCCTTACTTCATCCTTGCTAATCCACTGTACTTCATGATTCACTATCCGCACATCATCCAGCCTTCTTTCCATCTCATTCTCTTCATTCATCAGCCCCTCAAAGTACTCTTTCCATCTGCTCAACACACTCTCCTTGCTTGTACAGTCTGATATAAATGTATATTTCTTTTCTGTCCAGCAGGACCTACTGTTGATACATTTTTAACACAAGCAGCTTTACAAATAACATAAAACTCTTTACAAAACTCCAGGTAGCTATGCTGGCAAATGTTACACATATACTGCTGTGCCCTCTCTGGCATAACTGGCACTACCTCACATCATCACAAGGTCTGACAACTACCAATATATATATATATATATATATATATATATATATATATATGGGAGCATATGTCTTCTAGTCCTTTTTTAATGTCTAATGCCATGACAGGAATGGACCTCATTCCTAAGTGAGAGTATGATTAATGTTCATGAAACTGGTATTGTTTCAATCCTTTATGTTAGCCAGAAGTGCTCTTCACAGCACCTGCAATGTGCCCAGTAAGGACTCCTGAAATTCATATGGAGTTACATGTATGTGTAACATATCTAAATACAATTGTAGATTTCTTTTTTATAAGACCCATTGTTCCTACTACTATTGGAACTGTCCAGATACCCTTCTTCCACATTGCCCTCATTTCTGCCTGCAAATCCTGATAGTTTATGACTTTGTGTCTCTCTGTATGTAAGACACTGTAGTCACTGGCTATAGCAATTTCAATGATCAATGCTACTTTTATCTTCTTTTCGTGGACTACTATATCTGGTTTTCTTGCATCTATTTTTTTGAACTGTTGGTAATGGGTAATCCTGTATGATATAAACTTCTTCATTTGCTATGATGCTTTGTGGCTCATGTTTAGAGTGTTTTTCAGCTACTTCAGTGTTATAATGTTTGCACAATCCCCAATGCAACAGTCTTGCCACATTATTATGCATTTCATTATACATTTCTTCTGTCATTAGTATACAACAGCCAGCAGCAAGATGTGTGACTGTTTCCAGTTCTGTTTTACGAACCCTACATTTGTGTGTTTCTCCCACATGTTCAATGGACTTTGTAAACCAGTGTGTAAGTCGTCCACTACATGAGGTCATCAATATTAACCTTTCATCTTTTGGTTTAAATTCACCTCTCCTTAACCATTTCTGCATTCGATCCTGATCAACATGAGGTTGTTCCAAGAATTTTCTATACTTGCAACTATATTTATGCATTTTCCACATTTCTTGCCTTTTTCATCTGATCCTTCAACTAAAATATTTTCTTTTGCTTTTTGGCATATTTGGTTGCCTGATTTTTATCTACTTCTGGTTTTATTTCCATTCCTGCTTGACTCCAACATGCTTCTGCTAAACTAAGCAAGGAAGTCATCTTAGACATATTTTTCTCATATTTTAAAACTTTCATTAGGTTTGGGTCTTGTAAGGTCAGCAAATATGTATGCAGTCCTATGATTACAGACCTATACATGTAACCAATTTTCAGGAGACCCATACCAGCTTCAGAATGGGGAATTTATAATCATGGTATGCACTCATTTTTATAAATCATTTGATAAGCATGAAGCATCCTTCTTGTCTTCCTGTCCAACAGACCCAACACCTTCTGGGGACAGTCAGTCACTCCAAAATTATAATTTAGGACAGGAAGAGCACATTGATATATAGCTTGGACTTTGTTCCTAGATGTCAACATTGTTTTCAGTGTTAATTTTAGTCTTCTAAAATATTCTTTACTAAGTTTTATTCACATTTGTTCATGTTTTATTGTCGATCCTTCATCAATTCCCAAATATTTATACACCCCTTCTTGCTCAGGTTCTTTTGTATCACATTCCTGTTGCAAACTGATGTTTTCTTGGTGATGCATCTTTCTTGCTTAAAAGGTTGCTTTTGCACATTTATCAAGACCAAATTACATTCTTATATCATTTGAGAAAGTTTTGACCACTTGCAGTTGTGCTTTCAGTTCCTCATCTGATGAACTATACTGTTTTAAATCATCCACAAAAAGAAGATGAGAAGTCTTTATACTTTGTTGTTTTTTTGGAGGCCATATTGTAGTCCTGACCTAATCTGTTAAGTAGACAGCCTAATGGGTTTAGGGCAAGTCCCTACAGGGGTCACAAATATACACAGAGTTTGTTCTGTATTTCAATATTTCTTAAATACTTGATTCTTAATGCAAAATTAAGAACACGATTTTAGCTTTACCGATAGCTTTCATCAAGTTATCAGAAACTAGTAAGTCAAGCTTACCTGCACAGGAGTGACGTTGTCTCTTACAATGGTCAGAAATGTTGGACTATAACAACAGATTCTGTAGGTATTTTTTTTACTTCTTTTTTCCCCCCTATACAACAACCTGACAGCTGTTCCAGTGCCCCATATCCATTGTTGGGCCTACCAGCCATTGCAGTCTATCCATGGAGTAGTAACGATTTCCTGACAGTGCCAGTGTAAAACCTGCAGTATGGCTTGCACTGTTCTTCTTTCATCTGGGCTCAGGTTTCCTTACCACCTTCCCTAGTTTCTCCCTGACATGTGCCATGAGAACCTCCAGGGGGTTATGCAATGTGCAGACTGAGGTAAACCACTTCACAACATGGAGCTTGGCTCTGCATGCTACCCCACCCCTTGGCTGAAGCACAACATGATTGGCTTCCAGGCTTCTGCCAGAAAGTTATCACTTTGTGTGCCCATGCATACTTCACCATTCCCCCAGGATTGGCATACCTATACTCCCTGCTGCTCCCAATAATTAGTCACCCAAGCTGATAATTGAACCTGGGTCACCTGTGCTGAAGTCAGGGCTTTATCCCTCGACTCCACCAGATCAGCTAAATAATTTCGATATTTAACATTATCCCATTAACCTTATTCATCTAACACTCTTTACGAGATTTACCTTGTCAAGTTCATACTTACTATACATATTTTCAAATGCATCACAAAGAGTATCATCTGTCTTCTGAACATCCATATTCTAATTGTTGGAGATGTGTGAACAAGCTCTGAACTATTGGCACCAAAATAATAATGCACTATACACAGAGAACTATATTGGAGGGATTACATCAGCCTATTTCAAATATAAAAGCAAAAAACACAGAGACAAAAAATTGATCTAAAAATATTGAACTTAAATGTATGTATGTGTCTTTTGGCTTTTCCCGGTTAGGGGTCGCCACAGCAGAACTCCGGTCTGCTAATGATTGGCAGCAAATTTTTATGTGCCGAGTTGCCAGCTCTGACGCACAACCTTCAATGAAGGTATGCCCATTCACGCATGTCTCCACACAGAAGACGCTCAAGCTGAGAATTCGAACAGGACGTCTTACTGCGAGGTGACAATGCTATTGAACTTAAAAAAATAAAAAAATGCACCCTAAAATCTATTTTATGCAGAGGTCAAGTCTCCTGAGATAGCAACACCCCTTGCAAATTATAAATACCATATCCAAGAGTGTGGGAAAAGGGCAGATTCCAGCCACCCCCATATCAAGAGCTTGCACATATAGATACTGGCAAAGCTGCACAAACAGGCAACACTGAGCAAAAGGAATGATCAATATTTTGAACATTCAGACTAGTTAAACTATTTAAACAAAACCTAAAAATCAAGATAATACATCTAAATACTCTCAACTTTTATTAAAAAAGTGTAGAATTACAAGTAGAGTTAATAGATTTAAACCTCCACATATGTGCTGTCCTAGAAACTAAGCTCACGTCTTACATTTAGGACCAGGAACATCTGATAGAAGGGAACAGTTTTAGTTCATGATGACACTCTGGCATCAATCACTGCTGAAAGGAAAACACCTTCAGAAACAAAAGCAGAGCAACAGGCAGCTGTAATAAAATCAGTATTTGGAAAATCAAGCACATTAAGTCTGTAGGTGTCTACTTAAAGCCAGATAAGGAAAACAAAATTATGAATAATACCTTGCCACAGTTTGAAGAACAGGATGAAACAGAAAGAGTAATGCGAGAGGACTTCAGAATGCTCTGCAGCACAACAGCAAATAGCTAAATATGTATTACAGGGCATAAATATTACCTTTAGCAGGATTATTGTCAAAGAAAATGTTTACTGTGTCAGTGACTACATAACAAAGGCATACCATTACTTGACTCACTCATCATCTAGAAAAAACAGTGTATCATACTTATTTAACCTGCTTGACAGAATATTAATGAAATGCCTAATCATTTCTTTGATGCAGGAATCCTAGCAGACACCCTTAGCGACTACTGGTTCTACTTTATTTAACTGAAAGCTGATTCTAGCGAATGCAAATCCATCAACACAAATGCATCGAACTGTGAAATAAGCAAACTCACAAAACCGCAAAATTACTGAGAAAATCGAAATGTGGAAGTGTTTTGGTTGGCCTGTCTGAGCTACAGATCTGTAAGGTAAGTGTGCGATAGTTACAGACATTAGGGTGCGGGTTAAGGTAAGTGCATAGATAGGTAATGTAATATGGGTAATGTATTTAACGTTTAGTGTAGGATTTGAGGTAGGGGTTTGGTTAGTGTACGTGAGTGGTTTATTTATTTTGTTTGGGTATAGCTCCGTAGGGTAAGTGTGCGGTAGTTACTGACCTTAGGGTTAGGGAGGGGTTAAGGAGAGTGCATAGATAGTGGTGTATGTGGGGTTTAGTGTAGGGTTAGAAGTAGGGTTTTGGTTGGTGTATGTTTGTGGTTTATTTATTTTGTTTGAGTGAGTAGTGTGTTTCGGGCGGTGGGGTTGGCCGAGTATGACAAATCGGTATTTTGAGTTTTGCGGTTTTGTGAGTTCGCTCATTTTGCGGTTCGATGTATATGTGTCGATGGATTTGTATTCGCTGGAATCAGCTTTCGGTTAATTAAAGTAGACCCGGGACTACTTAAGAGGCATCACTTCATGTACATCTACAACTCTACTAACCCCAATACTTTTCAAAAACTGTTGAATCTATTGAATGTGAACTAGATGCAATAAGCTGGCCAATCTCAAATAGACTGTATACTACTGGCATAGCTGTTTTATTTTTCAGAAATGTATCGCTGTGTTGGCGCACAAATATGCCTTTGGCTAAGTAAAAAAAAAAATACCTGGAAGCAATTAAGCATTGTAAGTATACCAACTCCATAATGGTGAACATTTTAAAGTGTATGAAAAAGCTTACATAACCATTGCCAGTAGCAAATGATAATAGCAAGGCAAAACTACCAAAGGATGTTTCAAATTAATATCATCAGTCATTGCTCTAATTTTACAAAGGCTTAAAACTGATGCTAGGTTGGGCCATATTTTGTATTGCTAAGCTTTTCTATTTTATTACTCACCGGGGGACTCCTGACACATTCAGTACCCATTACTCCTTTAAAATTGATAAAGTAATGCCGGCTGTACAAGAATAGATACCCCTGATACTAATATTTTTGAAGACTATTGTAGCACTGAAATCATTATGAGACTTACTTACAGTCAAATGTCTTCACAGAGCACTTGATTTGTGCCAGGGTATTGTGTGGATCACTTGTCTTAGGAGAGTTAGTGAGGGAATTGAAGTTCACTATCACATCCATGAATGATTAACCCAGTATGCGCAGTTCTTTATATATCACGCACACCACTTCACAAGTCTATTTTACTTGCTTGGATGTAAGATTTATAAGTAAAAGTCATTAAATAACTCTAGTTAGTTATTCTAGTCTAAAAAGATTAATATGGAAACTCTCATGCATTATGTACATGTACATGTATGTCATTTGTTCTGTGTTCTGTATTCCTATTGCTAAGCCACTGAAGAGCTCAGGATTTGAACTGTAGATTCCTTTCAGCCTTTAGCAGGTCCAAGTGTACCTCATGAATTCAGGCAATTGAAAGGGAAACATACTGAATATTGGCTATAATATTTGAACTGCATTTATAGATTGAGCAATGATTTTCAAATTAGAGAAGTCTAAATTCTTATAATCTTATAAAAGTAACTCTGCCACATGTTGGCTTTTATACCGTCTTTATGCTGTTAGTGACTGGTTACCTTGGCTACTTGACCACACAAAGTCTTTGACACAGCAAGAGCTCATGATGTGTATTGAATCACATAAAGAAAGTGGCAATAAAGATTAAAACCATAAGGATGCTGAAAGCTAAAAGTAAAGGCCTACCAATAACTTGCAGTAAGACTCCAGACAGCCGCGTTCATTCTTTTGCATGGTTTTGTGCTGATCAGGTAGAAGAACTGCATCTCATAAAGTCTAAAAAAAATGAGAACAAGAGAAGTTTAATCAATTACAGACAGAAATTTAGATTTCAACTTCACAAATAAGTTAAAGAAACTTTAAAGAGTGGTTAAAACAGAAACAGGTTAAGCAGAAGCATATGTTTGCAAAGGTGTTCATAAAAGTTATAGAAACTGTCTTTGTATGGTTCTCAAGTATGCACTCAGATCTAGAAGGTTTATGATTTTTGCATGGAAGTCATTGTATAGGTATTTTTATACCCAAAGAAAACGTCAGAGATTTTGTCCACAGGTTTAACATTGCTGGCTGCTAAAAAAAACACAATAGAAAATTGAAATCAAAAACAAAACTAAGTGTAACAGAATTATTGAATGTTGTAAATGGCATAAAATAATTGGATGTGGGATCTTTAGATAAAGGAAGGAGCAAACCACCTAGAAATACATGAAATCTGTGGGAACAATACATACAGAATAATGTTCAGGAGGAAGAGTGATATTTTAGTGAAGGCAGAACTTGAGCAATCTATGTAATGTTAAACTGAATAATAGCTGTGAAGAAAGAAATGAGGGGAATTTAATAAAGCCTACATGGACTTATTTTCCATGTAGGCATAATGGCACACTGCTTACATGAAAGTAAGCAGGTTTGCGATCCAGAAAACAGAGCTGAGGGGTATGCATGAGCGCATCATCACGGAAGTGTCCATGGCATGCAAATCACCTCATAAGGAGGTGAACTATATGCAAATGAGGCTGGTAGAGTGATCCAGCAAGCAGATAATCAGTCCTGCAAATCCTGTGTTGGTTCAAAAATGTACATGGAAAAGTTCCATGTACAGGATGTTAAAGAGAGAACAAGGGCTGCAAAAGTACAGCAAGAAGGACAGAAATAGCATCGCAGACACAAATATATGCAAAACTATCCACTGTGTGTCCAAAATCTAATGGAAAATAATTTAAAATATATATTTTTTTAAAAATCAGCTTACATTTGCATGGGGTGCTGCAGTGTGCAAACATGCTAAGAAAAAAAAATAAAAAACATGTATGTACAATGGTAGACTGCTGTGGCTGCTAATGAGGCAGGGCCTGGAATCATGTTGTTTCCAGGTTGTATGCACAGATCTCTATGCAAATTAGCTGGGGTTACTTAATAGCACAAATGGGTATCCGTATCCGCAGAGCCCATCTGTTTAGGCAAAGAACCATGTTGGTGTCCACATAACAGATAACTGACATCAAAAGGGGGTGTGTCTGCATCCTTTTAAGCTCATTGGATCACAGCGGTGCTTGTTTGCTCAGTGCACCGCTGTGCTCAGCAGGGGGTTGTGTACAGTCTGTCTTAAGCTTTGTTTATCTTCGGGGCACATGTTTCAGTGGGTTTGAGCGTGTTTGTGTGGTGCACCACAGTGCTCAGCAGGGGGACATGTACAATGGCTTCTGAGCATTGTTTACCTTTATGGCATGTGTTTGCATTATTGTGTGCCGTGGTGCTAAGCGAGGAAGGCTGTTAAAAAAAGTGGCTGAGAAAGCAATGATAT
>NC_056725.1:1818560899-1818688399 GCF_019279795.1 Protopterus annectens
AAAAGAAAAAAAAAACACTTAAAACAATAAAATAAACATTGGACATTATAGAATTGTACAGTACAGGGACTGTATTACTCATCTGAGGACACAATTGGCACAGCATTCCCTACACTGATTCAATAAGTGTGGTCCATGGTTCTCCCTCAGCAACACACCATGATTAGTATGCATGGTCCGTTGCCCAGGGGAACTGTGTATACAGATGCGGTAACATTCTGTGTAGGCTCTACACTGTGCCTACACAGATTTTATTAAATCCTGGGGATCATATTTGCATAATATATGAAAAGGTAAGAAAATCTTAGTAATGTTTTGTTTTCTTTTTTATCATAGGATCATAGGAGTTTACTAGGCTATCGACCTGGAGTTCATTTCAAGCCTAGCCATTTCATCCCAATGTAATACCACAGATATGCTAGACAATACTGAGGACTGCATTTATAATGATTACACGTGTTCAGAAGGGCTGTGGGTTCTATCCCCAATAAGAATTTATGATGTCCCATCCATTTATCCAGTTTCCTTTTAAACAGTGTCATAGAGGTGTTCTATTTCACATGAACTGGTAACCTATTCCAAAGATGCAGCAGTCACTGGGAGAGAAATCTGTCCTTCCATCATGTCCTATTTAAGTCGTAGGTCATATTTAGGTCCTTGGAGTGGGTAGCTCTAGTCCCGTTTGATTTACGGATGTGCAGCAAGTTCATCAGGTTTGGGTATGACATTGCTCTGTAAGCGAAGCAAAAGTCTCCCCTAAAAAGTCTATATGATACAGAGTATAGTAACTGGGACTTTAGTTGGTCTGTGTAAGGCACGTGCTGGAGTCCTTTGATCTTTTTTGTTAGAAATCCCTGCTGTTTCTCCAACTGCTGCAGGTGATTTATACAGTACATGCCAAACAGGGCATTATATATGGATTCCTATCACTTTGTCAAAAGCTTAATTCCATGAACACCTATTTATAGAACCCTAATTGTCGAACACCCTTTCATCGAATGTTTACATCACTGAAACTTTTTCCTTGGGAAGGGAGTTAGTTGGCCATCATTACAAACTTTCCCTTTCCCCCAGTGCAGTGCAATCTTGGAGTTGGTATATATATATATATATATATATATATATTTATATATATATATATATATATATATATATATATATATATATATATATATATATATATCACTGGAGGTGTGTGGTTGGCACCCCCCCCCCACCTTGATGACTAAAATAATGTATTTGTTACAATTGCTCTGATGGCCAAGTAGTTTCATTCCCTAGGAAAAAAGTTTTGATGATGTAAATGTTTGATGAAAGTGTACTCATATCATATGTAATATGTGATGTCAATAAACATGTTTTAACAAAAGAAAGTTGTACAAATGTAGTTTATAAAAAGTGTCACATAACTCCTCACCATGAGCTACAGAGTTTACAAGAATCTGATGCAGCTATTTCGGCATACTGTCTATATCCACAGGCCAAATGTGGTTGGCACACCAGAACAAGAAATAACTGATAGCATTGAACATCTCATGGAAAAAAAAGGCAGATAGTACTATTACTTGACAAGGCAGTGAAAAGATATAAAGATGCAGAAAATAAATAATGAAACAGACCATGCACACTGGTTCAAGATAAGATGGCAAAGCTGAAGAAGATTATATAACTGAGCATATTCAAGTACAGAAATGCATTTCAGGAGAGAGAAAGAAATCAATAGACATACTATAAAAGAGCACAAGGCCAGGGAAGATGCAGAAATTAAAACACAAACAATACAGAATTTTCAACAAGGTATCATCATTAGCAATGCATCAGTAGATACAGAACTAACACTAGAAAACCTGCTAGAGTATGCAAAATTGCAAGCTTTTCAGACAGAGAGAGAATTCAAAAGTGTAGAGGACAGTAATGCAAATAATGTTAGAAAGAACTACAAGGCCTCATTTAAGGAAGAATACATGCAGAAAATGCATATAAAGAAAGAAAGTATTGTCTGGAAAAGAATCCCATACAGAAACAATGTAACGTGTATTCTTTCTAAATATTGTGGGAGAAGTTATCCCCACAATGACAAAGGCAAAATGGCAGGAAAATGTGCATTTTCTTAGCTGCAGAATCATTTTGCTAAAATAAGCAGAAGCCAATACAAAATGAACCTCAGGAAAGAGGAAGATGAACTTATAAGAAAAGGAGAAGAACACAAAACATGAAAAAACAAGTCAGAACAGCATGAGTAAAAAAGGCAGACCGTTTGACATGAAATGAGTGAAATGTATCAGGCAGTACAGATCACACTGAGAATTTTGATTTTGTGCATGTGTGTTCACTGGATGAAATAGTTACAAGTATTAGACTACATGTAACTGTAACATTAAAGAATGAAAGAATAAATATGGTCAATTCAAAAGTGTCAGTGAATACAGGGAATAATCACACTTGCAAGAAACTGAGACTACATCCAGCAATGATGAAGGCATCAGGAAGCTATTTGTATAGACGTCAAAGGTACCAGGTCCAGTAAAAGGTTGTCTTGACAGTCTAGTAACCATGACCAACAGAGACCAAGTCAATAGTTGCACAACACTGAGGAAGTTAGAAACACAGCAAAACAACACACAACAGTTTGCAGAAATCACTCTGTTTGATTGAACATGATCAGGCAAGTAACATTCGATATACCCATGATCAAGGAAATGCAAAACAACATCCGGACGCAGACATCTGAAAAAAGACAAGAGCTATCAAAATCTATTAACTATGTCAGAGGGTAATAAATAAGTCACGTGATTAATTATTCCAAATTCAATACAAACAGCACTGATTGAACTAGCACATGATGCATATTTTAGGATGACAAAACCTGGTATGTAGGAACATTTTGGTTCACAGAAACTAATCATATACTAGAAACTGTTGTCAGAAATTGCATGCTATATCATTCTTGCATCAGGAAGATCGATTGCACTATTAACATGTCTGAGTAACTAAAATGCCTGAGGAAGGAAGCAAGCTATGACTTTTGTGGTCACACAAACAGCTCAGAGCATGTCACAGTCATGATGGGTAAGTACTATAGATTTTCTGATGTGAAGCCAGTGATATCTGTATCAACAAACACAGTTATTCCTCTCTTAGATTAAATAATTTCCATGTTTGGAATACAACAGGCAGTGACGTCACACAATGGACCAATCTTTAATAACAACTGATTTAAGTACTCCTACCAAAGGTTTGGGATTCAGTACAAGAAAGTATCTGCAATTCAACTACAGATAAATTACATGATGAAGAAGTTAATGGACAATATCAAAAAGACATCAAAACTATAAAAATGCAGAGGATTTCCTGTGAAAGGCTATTTTTCTCAATGCAAAAAAGCCACAGCAGCCCCTCAAACTCTTCTGAGGAAAGAGTCAAGCAAACTTTATATTCAGCTACCATTTCAGGAAAGTAATCGTCTGGTTTTCAGAATGTTGTATAATCATACCTCACAGATATAAACAATAGAAAAATAAAGAATGAGAGAAGTAAAAAAAGATGAAATTTTAATATCAAAAGAAGACAAAACAAAATCAGGGAAGCTCAATGGATAAATGTGAAGTCCCCAAAAAAGTATATCCAAAAAAGGGGGCTAACACACTTAGTGAATAATGTGCTAGTGTTTGCGTGAGCCCCTTTTCATTGTTAGAATATCAAAAGAAGACCTAGAAGGCATGACGTCCAGAACTGAAGATGCAGCCATAATCTAGGAATGTGGGGTTGGTGGTATGAAGCCAATAACAGTAGCTGAACACATAGTTGGGAATGTCCACATACAGGAGGTCAGCAGTGCATGCCCTTGCAGTGACAACTCCATCCAAGTGAGCTACCACCAGTGATGAGATTAGTACTTAAAACAGAGCCTTCCTCATAGCTTGCACAGTTTGATGCAGACCGGGACATGAAACACTGTCACAGCTACCTGGATGATGGCCCCTCTCCCCTGCTTCTCATCCGTCAGGTTGAGAGCTCCCCAGTAGTGGAAGTACAAATGGGGTCAAGATAGATAGGAGTGGGGTTTATGGTTTGCAGTCATGAAAGGAAAAAGAGCACAAGGGTAGGGAGGGTGGCCTAATGGTTAAGGTGTTTACCTTACAAACACAAGGTGCAGGGTTTGAGTCTCACAAGGGATAATTGGCTAAGCTTAAAATGTCTCGCAAGGGCAGTTAGCGTAGTACTAATCTATGAACTTCTAAGGAAAAAATGTAACTGCAACTAACTTTTGCACCTAGTAGTTCCTTCAAAACCACTATTACACACACTTTGTGCGAGTTAAGAAACAGCAATGAAATGTGCAAATTAATAGCAATGAAATGCAAATGTGCAAATTAAGAAATAGCAAAGAAAATTTGATCTGCACTTCTAATACATAATATAGAAAGATACACTTGTTCAACTTACAGGGAACTGCAATAGCTGGGGGGCAGTTGTAGGTATCATCTAAGCAGAGGCAATTAGCAGGTAGATGTTTTGTTGCCATCAAGGAGGATACATTTGTAGAACAAATGATACTATAGCAATGTAGCTCTTACGTCTAACACCAGAGACCATTCTCAATGACTCATAGAATGAGTTGAATTCCAAGCAGCGAATTCCCTATGACAAAAGGAACTGGAAGCTACTCAGAGTACCAACGATCACAAGGCTTAGTTCTGAAAAAACGATGTACCAGAGAAGACAGATTCCTAGTGTCAAATTTGAGTCAATAATATTTGGTGAAAGGATATACTGAGGGATAGGTAGTGACAACAGAAATAACTACTGATACTTTGAAATAAGCAAGCACTAGATGCTGCCTCACCATCAGTGGAGAGGCCCTTTTTACATCATTCTTTGTTGAACTGTTAGCTGCTTGATGGAAAAGATAATGCTGCTGACAGACCACTTGGGATGGGTCTATTTGACCACCATGAGTCCTTTACTCTCCACACCCAAGAAGATAAACAGTTGCTTGTGTTACTCATACCTGTGTACCTGTTTTAGGTAAAAACTGACATGCAGTGAATAGCCCATGTATGTAGCATTGTCTGTCACTATACTAACAAAGAAAACAAAAACAAACCAAAAAAAAGAAATAAAATAAATGATTGGTTTATGGGCAGAATAAGAAACACATTTGAGATGAAAGTCAGGTTTAGTTTTGAGAGTCAATTCAGTGTTTGTGAAAGACCAGATATGACTAAATATAGATGGTCTGCGACAACAGGAAATAGTTTTTCAAATGACACAATTTTTATTTTTTTCTACTGCTCCAATGCATATTATTTGAATTTATTGAATATTGTTATGCTCTTTAATTATGAATTGCAAACATATTTTATTGTATTAATCAAATGTTCTATACAACGTAAACATTCTGGAGCATTTTTCTATGGGCCTCTACTGAAAATGTACTCACTGAGGTCAGTCAGACAATCACAATCAACAAATGGCAAGAAATAAATAATAAATAAATAAAACTGCCCAATAAGCAGGTTCAAACAGAGGACAGGGAAGTCTGTTAGTTATGCAGCTAGGTTCCACTAAGGTGAGTAGGCAAGCAGCAGTCATTTAAGCAGCTGCTTCCTAAGTTTGTGTTGGATCACAATCCAGACATCAACAAGATAACAACTGACAAAAACTGTGGAGCTACTGGGGCCCAAATCATACTGAGGGTCAGGTAGTGACAGCATAAATATCTGCACTAGTGACATTTGAAGCAACTATGCACTGAATGCAGCTACACCAGTAATGGTGATGCCATTGTTTACAACATACTGAGGCAGGTCAGGGTTACTTACAAGGTGACCATCTGGGACAACATCGGGTGGTAATCCACTCAGATGGAGAACCTGTTTCACTCAGAAGCATATATCTTCTGAGTGGAAGGTTTTCTGGTAGCTTCAGGTACTTCTGATAACCTGGCTGAGAAATGCAGCAGGCTCAGAAGATCTAGAGCTGGTTCAAAGCATCAGACAGAACTTGTTGTCATCCCAGCCTTTGGAGACATCTTCAGTAAGAACTCTCAGAGTTACATCTACTTCCAGGGACCTGAGAGTCTGAATTCTGGTATTTTCCCTGAAAACTATGGTGAGCAATTGTGATTGTGGCATTCAGGTAAATTGTGTAGGAATTACCCTTGACAAAGGATGGAGAATAGAGCAACAGTGACATTGCCCCACCTTTCTCACAGTGTACAAGAAGGTAACAAATGCATTCTGTGAAGTGTCAATGAGCTCAGTCAGTGGAGAGCCCAACATCTATAACATTTCATCCATATACCATTTCTGAATTCACAACTGCAGGAGAGGGCTGCAGGTCTTTAAGCACATTCACTTTTCCCTTGAATGTGAATTTCCAAGAAAGAGAGTCACACCTCTTCTCTGTCTATGACCTACTGCCTGATATGGATCATCTCAGTTACTGAATGTATAACTGCATACCTTTGCCTTTTTAAGTACCTCATGATGGATTGGGTATTGGAATGAGTTAGAAAGGTCTCCAGATTTAGATTCACCTCCTAAGGCCTGACAGTTAAAAGACCTGCTTGTGCGCCCGAACTTGATGATGTGGAATCTCATATCCAGGTGAAACTATGTCTTTGAACCACAGAAATACCTAGATGATGTCTTCATCTATCATCAAAGCAAACATCAGGACATGTGAATGATTCAGTTGTATAAACAGGAGCCCCCACCCGAATGTTGATGGGATCTGACCCATTCTTGGTAAAATTTTTGAAAAAAATGATACACAAGCAAGTTACTACTTACCTACAAAAATTCCACCTGCTCTCCATGAAACAGTATGGATTCTTGGCTGGTAGAAGCACAATAACTGGACTCTGACTAACAACATCTTAACTAATATGGAAAAAGGAAATCTTACTAGAGCTCTATTCATTGCTTATCCTGTGTCTTTGACATAGTTAAGCATCCAATTCTACTTATCCATCTGCAATACATTGAGGTCTGCCCTGTTGCCAATGCATAGTTTAAATACTTTCTGCACAACTATTCATTCCAGATAAAGACAGGACCTATTATTTCCCACAATTCCCTCATTCACTCTGCAGTCTCACAGGGCTCCATTCTAGCAACTCTTCTATTGTCAGTCCTAATCAACAAATTTCCAGTAGATCTGCCCTATTTATCACTACATCTTTATGCAGATGATATGGTCATCTGTAGGTCTGATCCTTCCCATCATACAATTGAAACTCAACTTCAAAAGGGCCTTCTTCAGCTATAGCTCTGACTAAACTCCAATCAACTACAGCTCAATGCCAAAAAAATAAAGTCCGTGTTATCTGTCACTCATAAATGATTATGGAAATCCCCACATCCTTTAATATTCATAACTGTAATAAAAATTCTGTTGAAAACAGACTTCCTTTCGATATTTGAGGATCTGGCTAGACCAATCACTAAACTTTCATGAGCACATAGAAAAGTTGAGAGCCAAGACCAACAGTCTACTCTTCGGGTCAACAAAGTATCTCAGTTCCTCTCACATCCAGTAAAGGCTGCTATGGGAAAAGGCATCCTCCTTGCTCGACTTGAATATGGTCTCCCTTGTTTGCACCTGCCTCTGTCAAAAACACTTTCACCCTTCAGTCACTCTCTAGTAAAATCTGTCAATTCAAAGCTAACTCACCAGAAATGAACTTTACTGCCTGAGTCTTTCAATGTCTAAGTGGCTTCCAGTACAGGCCTAAACAAATCTTTGCGGTTACTTACTCTTGAAAATATACACAAACTTGACATTCCCTCTCCTCTTTCGCTTCCAAAATTTTTACTAACACTCAAACCTTTAACCTAAGAAGCTAAGCTAGATCTGGTTCTTCCCTACAGCCCCCTTCTCTCAGACTGCACTCTACTGGCAATTGCTGTCTCTGTATCTACCCAGAACAACAACAGTTACTTCTTCTTGATTTAACTGATCACACAAAGTACTCCCTGTTCAGGCAACAGTACAAACAATACATACTGAAACAGTCTGAATGCAACTGTCCATCTAAAGGGCATGTCACAGTAACTAATGTCTCCAATTGCATAGTAACTTTACCTCTCATATGCCTAATCCACCTAATTAAAACACTCATCCTAAGCTGTGATTCAGTTTACCACACCATTACTTTTCTAAACTTACCACACATAATCGGGTCTATATTAGCAAATTGAAAAACGCTTTAACCGAATACCTAAACGTCGACACCTATAACGCGAACCACAAAAATCATGAACGGACTAAACAGCGAAAAATAAAATAACGAACTGTCATAGTCAGCCAACCCCACCACTCGCTACATACTACCTACCCAAACAAAATAAATAAACCACATACATACACTAACCAAACCCTACTTCTAACCTAAAGTAAAGCACCAAAACCCTACTTCCAACACTACACTAAACCCCACATACACAACTATCTAAGCACTATCCTTAACCCCTCCCTAACCCTAATGTCCATAACTACCGCACACTTCCTCTATAGATATACACCCAAAACAAATAAATAATACACATACATACAGCTAAATAAAACCCTACTTCTAACACTACACTAAATCTTACATACATTACCTATCTATTAACTTACCTTAACCCACATCCTAACTCTAAAGTCCTATCTATCACACACTTACCTTACGGAGCTATACCACAGACGGGCCAACCATTGCACTTCGACATTTCCATTTTCCCTGTTTCGGATGTTCGGCATTTACGTATTTCATGCAATACGTGTAACTATTTCCGTATTCACAATTATGGTCTTTCGCTCTACTAATAGGAACCCACATAATCCAATCCCCTCTTTCATCTTACTGCTCTTTATTAGCTTTCCTAACATAGCAAGTACTACCCGTATCTCCAAATCTTCCTTCTTTAACTCTATTCTCCCTTTTCTATTCCAGTTATGGAACTCATTCATGCATTTTGTTTGTTAGATCCTCTTTGCATATATTATTTGTCAGATTTTCTGTTCTTACTCATAAATATAAACCATTATTATTTGCATATTGTACATTGTTTGGTTACATTATGATTTAACCTAGGCTGAGGCTATAAATGGTCATTGTTTGATCAGTGTTCTACCCCAGTTAACACATTTAAATAAAGAAATAAACTAGCAATCATCCAAAGGCATGGTGACAGCATTATGACACTAAAAGAAAATTGGTGGAGCATATATACTTCTGTGGCAAGTACAAACACCTTTAAGTACATCACAGCATTTGCATCCTTGGGTGTGTAAATGACACCATTAGGATCAACAGCCACCTATCTCAGACGTTGAAGCAATGTCAAACATGGACCCTACACAACACTATAACCCAGATTGTTAAATCCATGTACTTTTGGGCCATCTCTGTGACAAGAATGACGAACATTGAAAAGTTTCTGACTGTTTTCTGTTTTTTTTGCAATCCTCTGAGATGACCAAAGAGGACTTAATCACAGTTCACAGTTGCCATCAAGGATTTTATCCATGACACCAGTCATTGCAGTGACATTAGCAGTGAATCTTTTGACAGAATCATCAGGACACAGCCATCCAGGAAAGAATGTAGGAAAATCCTTTTGCAAGGCTTTGCCCACCATATACACTACCTTTGTAAACACTCCAGGTCCTGAAAATAGTCCAAAATGACAACACAACACACCTTAAGTGGTGTTTACAAAGAGTGAACTGGAATAATTTCTAATGTGATCTTCAAACACTGATATGCCAAAAGGCATTTGTCAAGACCAGAAACATTATTCAGGACTCCTGTAGGTATTGGGACATGAACCCACACTGTATTATGATCTGGAATATTTCATACTGCCTTTTCTGACTGAAGTTGCTAAGGTCCAGAATGGGACAAAACATTCATCTCCTTTAGAACAAAGAAGAGGCAGGGAAAAAAAACTCCCTTCCCTGTTCTAAGTGGAATGCAGTCTATATATTCCTTGTTAGAGACAGATATTGGGCCTGTCCAAAGATCTCTGTTGGTAGCCAATAGTCCTTTAATCTTTTATCTGAGGAAGATCCTAAGAGCTCTAAGATATGGTTAAACCTGATCCTCTGTAATGGCTGTTCAAATTGGGGCAGACAATAAGAAATCTATTACCAATGTATAATCCAAGACTAGAATTCTGTTTAGGTTGTCAGAGTCCTGTGTGACTGTATTGGATGGGAGGGGCAAGACTTCATGATGCTTAAAAGTGTTCTACAATCTATGAGAAAGCTTCTTCCTCTTGTAGGGTTGGCTTGTATCAGAGAAAGAGAATGAAGAGGTGCCCCTGAGGCAGTCATAAAGGTTGTTCAAAATGCTGAAATTCTGTTTTCAACTCATAATGTCACTCTCTGGGTCTTCGTAGACCTGCAGAAGGAGCACTTCCTCCTTAAACTAGTAATCCAGAACATTATTCCTGAGGTCATCCTTATGAGAGGACTTACTGGGGTTGTTGTTAATGAAGGACATCCTCAGTCATGGAGGTTTAACTTAAGGGAATGAGGAATTTGCTTAAGAACTTGGTGGGAGTTTTAGATTTATGGTTAGGTTCTGATAGGACTATATAGTATATATGATCGGATGCTGGGAGAACTATGTAGGAATGGGAGATTGAGCACTTGTTTTTTTTTGGGCAAGTGGCAGTGAGCAGGTTTACTATAAGCTGCTAGCATTTGAGCACCTGTTGTAGCCTAGGTTTGTTTTTGTTGGCTGTTAAAAACAATGGTAAAGAGGTTGAGAGGGTGATAGAAAGACAGGGTTAAAAGGGGGTCACTATTAAACTCTTTGCTGTTTATTATAATAGAGGACATTGATTGGATGCTGTTGCAAATGTTGAAGGCCTTTTGAGATATTTTGGAAGCAATCGGGGTTGAAGTATTATCCAATGAAATCAATGGTGATTAGAACTAATGGGGGTAAGGCATGGTGTTTGAAGCTTCTAGAATCAGAGGAAGGACATAGCTATTTGTAGGTTATAGTATAGCTATCATTGATGGATATTCAGAATATGACCTGGGTAGAAGGAGTTGGGAGCCCACTGGGTAGATAGTTAGTTTTGATGTTGCCACTAATTTTGTATTTATGATGCAAAAGGCAATATACATGCTTGATAAATGGGTGGGGAAGATATAAAAGTTGTGTGAACAGATATGTGTGAGGGGGAAAAGGAGAATCGTTAGAAAGGAAAAACTGAAAGAAGGTAGGGAAACAGGATGTTGGCTTATGCTAGATTTTATATTTTATGCTATGGAAGAACTGAGACAGAAAGGACAGGGGAGTTTTTTTTTTATATTAGGTAAGGTGGAAAAATATTAGGTAAGGTGGAAAAAAGCAATCCTGAAATGGGGGGGGGGGGGTTGAAGATATATAGCAGGAGACGTGAAAGACTGACTTAGGGAGAAGAGGCAATTATGGTATCTTTTTAATAAGAATTTAAGGAAGGTTTTCAGGAAAACAAAAACATCTGGAGTGAGAGGAGAAGTGAAGTATGCAGATAAGGTTAGCATTCAGAGAGGGTGGTGTGAATTTTCATGATATTAGATGAGCATATAAGTTAAAAGAAGATATTGGTTAGTGCATGGCCTGCTGTAGGTTTGGGGGTGTAGAGAAAGGCAGTTTATATACTTGATAGTTTTGTGAGTGGTTCAAGAGAAGTGGAAAGAAATGTAAGAGGTTTAGAAGGCGTTAAGGGATGTGTAAAGTAGTTGGATAATGTATTTAACTGGAGTGGAGGTGAGAGGATGTACTTGGTAAATGAAGGAGAGAAAAGGATCACACTTAACAGCTGAAGGATGAAATAATTGGGGTGGATGAGTAAGGAAGTAAGGATAATAAAGAAGGAGGAGGTTGTAGGGTGGGTTACACAAGCAACACAAAGGGAGTAAAGTGGTTAAATGGTTAGCGATTTAAAGATGAAATGGGGTCTGGAGGTGGAGATAAAGGCTTAGAAGAAGCATACTTCTTAGCTGTCCAGATTTGTGTATCATACTTTTGATACAGTCCTAATACAATTTGTCGTTTTCTTACAAACCACTGGGTATTTAAGTTACTAAATGATGACAGACATTTGAGATTCAGACTTCATATACTTCAAAAATGCATGCCTACACAGAACCTGTAATTCTAGCAACTTTCTGAGTTTATTAGTGCAATATTTAAAAATTGTCACTATTTTTAGGTCTTATCTGGCTTTGTCCAAATTTCTTTCATTGAGAGGTTGAGCGATATGAGAGGAAGGTATATAGGGAGCAAAGGAAGGTATATTTGTGGATAGAGGGATAGGTGTCAGCTTGCATAACTGACATGTGATTGACTTTATGAGTCAGGTTCAACTGATTTTTTTAATCATTAGAGTGATCTTTTTATGATATGTAAAGTTTAATGAATGATTATTTGAAGTTAATTTGAAATCTGGATAATATGACAAAAGATATTGTATATAATGTTTATTTATTAATTAATTTATTTATTTATTTTTGCTTATTTTTTCTTGTTATTCATTTTATTTTCTGTAACATGCTCTTGCAGATCAATATCTTATGCAAAATTAACAACAGCTACACAGGAAAATCATGTTTAATGTCTATGCACTGTTCAATAAGCTCTGACAAAGGATGAACAGGCAGACCTCCTCTTCAACCTTAGCCAACAGGCTTTACTGAAAATAGGGATGACCTTGGTAGGGAAATCATCTGCCTTAACTCCCAAACCTGAAAGAAGAAGGTACCCACACTGTGAAATGCACCTACAGGGTGGGAGCTTGGGGTGTTCTTCTGTGGGCCCCATCATTATTTGCTAAAATGAAGGAAGGGCTCAAGCATGACCCTTCACTAGTTGAGGGTAAACTCAGTAGCAGAGGCAACTTAAAGCCACTTTAGAAAAAGACTACCGTATGACTAGGCCAGAACCTATGCTTAAACAAACCATTTCTGTGACGGCGCTTGAGCTAGGACACTGCATTATGTGTAAGACTCTCCCACAGATCCCTGCATGAGTCACTATTAGCCATCATCTTCCTGGTGCTAACATAGATGAGCAGTTTTTAATTCTGAAATCTGCCAGGGTTAAGCTTCTAGCACTTGTTACAGTAAACTATATCATGGGTTACTCAAAAGCACTATAATGCAAGTCATCATCATCATCAATCCCCTTTTTCCCATTTTCCCATTTTTACTTTAGTCTGTAGGATGAAATATAGCAGAGTATTGGCTAATAATTTAACAGACACAAGAGACAAGTTGTAGATTTGATTATAGACATAAGACATGCAAAGTTTCAACAGCATGCATCACAACTGCGATCCAGACTGTGTGAGTGTCAGAAAAGAATTGTTTGGAGTAATTATGTAGTTAGCATGGGCTGTAATGGCATACACCCACAACGAGTGTCTGAGCATCTATTGCCAAATGATGATAGGTGGAGAGGATAAACTGAATTCTGATACATCACATAGATTTCCCAGCGGTAGATCTCATCTATCTTTTATTTAATCTATTCTAATCTATCTATCTTCATTTTTTTTGACTTTTTTTTTACTTTTACTTTTTTCAGTGTTTTGTTTTTCTTTTTTCATGTTAATTTTCATAAGTACACTGGTTACACCTTTATTTTATTTTTTTTTTTTTCTTTTTAATTTGTAATAATTGTATTTATGACTTTTTTTCCCCGGGCCTCTACTGAAAACGGATATATGTCCAGTAAGACTAGCCCGGTCAACAAATGTAAAATAAAATAAAAAATAAATAAAATAAATAAAATTTTCTAGAAAAAAAATAGTGGGCTGCTCCTTTTTCATTTTAAAATATCAGTCCAGAGTCCATATGCACCCATAATAGGTTTAATATGACTTAAAAGTTTACATTGAAAGCAAGATATAACACATCTCACATATTTTCTAAGAAAGTAATATTTTAATTAGGTTGATAAAGGGCAACACACCTAGCTGGATATGTATCCATTTTAGCCATTCATTGTATAGATGCAGGTACTTAGAACTCTTATGTTCTCTACATAACCTACTCCAAAAATTCTGAGCATACTTAATAGTAGTTGCATGAAGCTGCTCATTCATATTTGTGTGCAGACTTGTGTTGTTTGTCTTAGACAAATAGCACTCCTGTTAAGCCACTCCTAATCTCTTGGGCACTACTCCTTCTCCAGTCCACACTAGTCAGCAACGGGAACCATACACCTGCACTTTCTAACTGTCACAGTAGCCAGGATGGTTGAAATGGGTATCTTGAGACAATGTATCAGTTGTCTCATATTCACTGACAACCACCTACTACTTAAACAGAAGGATCGCTCTCACATGAAGCCATTAGAAATAACAAGGCTGTCAGCACCATAAAACACCCAAACTAAACCAATCTCAAATGCTCAGACCAAACACATAGACCTACATATGCTGAAGTTTGAAGAAGTAACATTCCTAAACCACAGAGGCCTCCTAAATGTAACTCAAGAAGCAAATATCACTGAGCAACCTCAAAAGCTCACATCATAGGCAGCACCTACCATGAAAAAGACAACCATGAGTCACTTAGACTCAGTTCAAAAGCCCATAAGGCAAACCCCACACAATCCAATAACTTAATCATAGGTGACTTCATACTGAGGCATACTGATGCACCAATAATCAGACTGTGCAAAGAGAGGGTCATGGACAGTTGACTATCGCATACTAGCATTCATTGCATCACACAAGCACTCAAATCCTTGCACTACAATTATTGCACATGTGGGTATAAATGACTTGAGACTTATCTCCCTGGACTGTATGAAGAGAACTATGACATAGCTCGCAAAATGGGTCCCTATTATTTTAGGGAATGCAATGAATTGCAAACGCTGTTTAGTCGAACGTCATTACGCAAAATGGTAAAATACTGAAAGCACGGAACAACAATTTTTTCATAGGGAAAAAAAATCACTGGGTTGTTTTCAGGACTTTGCCATTTCCTCCACTGTGGTGCGATCTTGGAGTTGGTATTTAAGTAGGGGGGGGGGTGTGGGGGGTGAAGCCCTCCCAGTTTATTTTATGTTTTGATTTTTTTTTTTTACAGGTCAGCGATTTTTTTCCCTGGGAAAAAAATCACTGATCCGTGTGTTCAACATTTTGGGTTTTTGAGGATTGTTGGTCGATTATATAACATTCACAATTCAGTGCATTCGCTTATATAATATAGACTCCGCAAAATATGTGTCGGAGGTAGGTATGAACCTAGCCTCAAGCAGTATTCTGCCATCACCAAGAATGATGCTATGATATGATCAAATGATAATTGACTTCAATAATTGACTTAGATTCTGGTGTCATTCTAAGGTGGTACAATATATATCAGTGTGGGAAAAGATAGTAGACAGTCCCAACTGCTTTGCCAGGGTTGTCCTGCACCTCTCTCCCCAAGGCTTTCATGTATTGACCATAACACTATACACTCCATTGTGTTGTTTTAAGTGAAGTCTATCTTCTAAAACTTCCAACATAACTAAAGAGAATCAGGACAACATTGAGGTATTGTTGTTCAATGCTAGGAGCCTAAACAAACAAACAAACAAACAAACAAACAAACAAACAAACAAACAAACAAGCAAGCAAGGAAACAAACAAACAAACAAACAATTCACATCCTACAAGCAATACTACACTGGAAAATGCTGATATATGCATTATCATAGAACCCTGATTCAAGACCAGTGAGAGGACTCCATCAGTAGAAGGTTTTAATGCCTATTACTTGTACAAGCTCACCCCACTCCACTACACATAGGCACTAAGGGCAGAAGTGTTTCTATATTTTTGTAGAAAGTCTCACCGCCAGACTCATTAGACAAGATAACAACTTGGAACTCCTCCTTGTCTAACTTATAAAAAAAAAAAAAAAAACTGTTATCACATTATGGCTAACTACAGGACCCCCTCTTTGTCACTCTCATCCCATAAGTCTTACCTAACCACCTAACCAGTATGGAGTCCCCATGTTTTAAGCAAAATACCATTATCCTAGGAGACTTCAACTATCTCCCTATCAACTGAAAGACTTATACATCCTCAAACATGGATGTCTGGAGATTTCTGGACTTCATCAATACAAACTCCATGGACAAGCTAGTCCATACCCCAAGCAGGGGAGATAAAACCCTCAACTTTGTCATATCAGTACAGAACAGTTCTGCTCTCCGCTCATGGTAACCTCCTTGCTGGACAAATCAGAATATAAGTCAGTCCATTCACTTTATGACTGATACCAGAACCATGCTTCAATACCTCAGTATTAAGAAGCTATGCAAAGGTTAATTTACTATCATTCAAAACTGAAAGTCCGTAACACAATAGATAATGGAATATCATCTGACTTATGAACATGCCTGAAAAAGAACACTGATATATAATCAAAGGCATTCATGAATATAAAACACACAAATTTCCTACCTTACTCTATAATAGCACTATTAATAAGGCATACAGCCAATGTTTCAACCATGAATAGGTTGGGATCTTCATTGCTGTGCTCCCTCCCCTTGACACATACATACATACATACATACATACATACATACATACACACTGCAAAGTTAGATTACTGCACTCAGATAAACTGAGGAAAATCTAATGGGCTGATGTGTTAGTTAGTTAAATGGTGTGCATGGTGTCCTAAAACAGGTAAAACTATGCAATCAAGTGAGTGCCACAAAGTCAGCATCATCCACCTCTCCTAATTTGCAGACTGAACTTTGGTATGGTTAAAAAGATGTTGCAAATGTATGCATTGTTATCAATGATGGAAATTTAGCTATTGTAAAACAATATATCTTAATTGCATATAATATGAAGTATTCTGTTTTTAGCTGCACTGTTCAAATTTGGTTAGAGGGCAAACTTCTATGTAATCAACTTGGTTTGGATTGCAAGAAAAAAATAAAAGTTTAATTTGGTGTTTTCCAACCCTCTAGCTAGGCGTTGTGTAAATTCAAATAAAATTTATATAAAAAAAATCAGAATATGATTGTACTTCTATTTACCATTTCAGTTTATTTACCTTAACATTCAGGCTTGTGGGTGGCAGCAGTAGCAGCAGTTGAAATTCAGTTTCCAAACTACTAAACAAGGAGTTAGTGTGTGAAGGCATCTGATTGGTCCTGGAGGGGACATTAATTGCCTAACTGAAAAGTCTAATTGGTTACCATTGGCTGTATATGAACTTGAGCTGTGCTGGCCATCTTCAAAAATAAACAGTTTCCTCACAAGTTGCTTGAAGTTCCTTACTGTGCTAATATGTTCTAGCCTATTAAAGCCTACTGAGTAATTTTAGCCCCCCAATAGTTCAGAGTTCATAGTTCATAAGTACACATACATACACATACATATACATACACAGAACTACAGCATTGCAAACACAGTCAGTTCAATGACAGTCGCATTCAGATTTACTAAACAGACAAGTGTAAATGCTTTAGAATGATTTTCTTTTTAATAAACGTAAATTCTGCCTGTGATTTCCTATTGTCTTAAGATATCTTGTAATAATTATCATGTTAGATGTTTAACAATATTACCAGCACGTGCCTCATGGCTAATAAATACACCATTGTTGTCATAATACTAAAGATTCTGGCAAAAAAAAAATTATTCTTTATATTCTGCATGCTATCATTGAATGTAAAATTGCAAGCTCTACATTAGTCCTTAATAGTGATTTCCAGCAGTGTTTTTGTTCATATTAGTTGTAATCTACATGCACAAGGCAAGCTGATTAGGTAAGGTTGATGCCTTACTTTCAGACTCTTACAACCTACTTTCATATTGCGACAGTATCACTGGTTTTCTTCTACATTACAAGCTGGGAGTTTATTTTCCAAATAAAGTGTTATTTTGTACCAAAGAATGTAATATGGTAATAAATAAAAATTAATAAGTAAATCTTTAGTAGAGTAATAAAGAAAAATATAGGGGAAATTGCAACTTAGATGCCCATGCACTTATGCATTAAAATATTTTTTAAGTGCAGTTCTTTGAAAATGGATATAAATGATTCATAGGCAGAGATGATCCCAATGCAGGAATATCTAAAAAAAGAAAAAAAAAAGCAAGATATCAGAATATAAGAGAATGTGTTAAAACTACACAGCAGTCACAAACAGCAGATCCCAGAATCCAGATGAAGTAATTTTCCTTTTGCCCAAAGTCATCTATAAGTGAAAGTTTGCCACACATGGAGTGTTTGCGTAAATATACGTACTTTTGCAATCCTAGTTGACTTTTTCCACACTGATAGCTAGCCAAGCAGTTCTGGCCCATGGGATCATAGTTTTGTTCCTGTTTCTACATGCAACCTTTTATTCATCTTCTTTCACAGTTGTTAAATGATTTATGACATAGCAGATTGACATTAACCTAGGACTTTGTGGCTCTGTGGGACACAGAATTTTGTGCTGCCCAGAAAAGAAAGTACATATCATTCTATCATTTGGATCCGTTTGCTTTTCTCGTTGCCAGCTCAACCTTGTAAGTTTTCCTTGCTTACACTCTATCTTGCTTGAAAAGCAAAAGTTTAATAAAATAATAAGGTTCATTAAAAAAGAAATAAGACTAGCTATTTGCATGAATTATATCGCAATGTATTTTGATGTGAAGTATTAAAAAGTAATGAAAACATTATGAACCATAATACATATGTATATTTGCTATAGCTGGTTTTCTCATTTTTGTTCACTTATCCCCTTTCAGGTGTACTATCTTATTTGTAAATGAATGACAGTAATATTAAGTTTCATATTATTCCTTGAAGGTTTTGACATGCAAAAGAAACATTTTCTTCACTTTTCACCGTATCTTTCCTGGACCTGAGATCATCAGAAATATAAAGCAGACAACTGTAGCATATTGGGAAAAGATGTTTCATTACACAATGAGCAGATGTATGCCCTGAGAGGACATTACAAACCCTTGAAAGGAACCATAAAACTCATGTGTCTGTTGCAAGCTTTTAGAGGATGTAATGCTCAAATATTGTGATCAGGTTTCATACTCTGCCCTTAAACCATGCCTAATGTTTGGGAGGCCAGATTCCATTTTGTGTACAGTCACTGCTTTTACAGTGATATATAAAGTACCCTTAAATAGGTTGTAGGTTTTGATGTCAAGTTTATGACTTATTGCCCTTTGAAAAGTGGACTGTCATTACAATGTGCTAGAATTTTCTTCTGTCCATACACTTATCAGTAATTGTTTGTGAGAAGTTTATTGTGTCAGATGATTTACTCTGAACTTTTGGTAGTCAGTCGGTAATGAGTCTACCTGGTTGTTTCTGTTACCTGTGTTAATTTGAAGCATATCTGTAGGGTACAGAGTGGGAAAAAGAGGCAGAGAAAACTCTTCTTTTCCCCCAGAAAGTGCACTTTAGCCTGTTTTAAGTCTGTCACCTACTGGGAGTCCCGGAGGTACAGCAGTTAGCAGAAGAGGCTGATGCTGGCCATTCCTGCCTTCCAGACAGTACGTAGCACTGTAATCAAGACTGTTTGTGAGTATGTATGTGTGTGTCTTTGTGAGACACACTCAAATACATACACACACAGCTCAAAATATAAACAGCCTTCAACAGACATGCCTAGAAACTGTATGTAATGACAACTATTAAAACATCATGTACACAGTCTGAAATAAAGTTTGTAAAGTTTTTGTTGGGACCCTTAATAACTCTTATTTTAATAGTATTAGTGCCCACTACTCACACAGATGGCATAGTATGTCATGGCATCACATGCATCTTACTCTCAGCTGACTCAAGCAAAAATTGATGTACCTAACTATACCCTTTATCTCATTGGCCTTAACCCTCCCCCCATGCTCTAGGCAGGCTTCAGCTTATTACCTACCCTAGTCTGGCAGTTAACACAGATGATTAATGCTATGAGCTGCTTCTGAGCTAATTCCCATAGTCCTAAGAGATCTGGAGTTGGCATAATGTTTAAGGTGTTTACCTCACAGACACAAGGTATAGACATGATTCTCTCCTTGTACGGAAATAAACTAGGCTTAAAATGGCACACAAAGGCAGCTTGCCAAGTACTTACCTATGAACCTGTTCAATCAGCCTCTGTGAAGCCTGTCCTAAATATCTCATCTCTGCTCAGTAGGGGAGGTTTTAGCCTGGCACTTTCTGTTTCACAAATAAGTTTCTATTTGCCTTAACATACTATATGTACACCTTCTGTGCTTTTCATATTGCACTTCTCAATCAAAGACAGGGCTTCTAAACAAGCAGATTTAAAGGCACTGCTCCCTTTACCATCCTCATGTATTTGTACCTCTCAACTGTCAAGATTTTCACAGAGTGCCCCAATTATTACTTCCTAGTTTTAGTGTGTTCCTTATAAAATGCACGATTTTCTGGCAAATAAATTAGGACTGACGTCATTAAATATTGATATACACCTGAGTTTCAGATGTCATATACTTCAGAAAATGCATGTTAATGCAAATTATATTCTTCTAGCAACTTTCTAAATTTATAAGAGTAACAATTAATATCTGCCCATGATGTTGGGCATTTGCCTTCTTATTATTTTTGGCTTTGTCCAGATTTCTTGTGTTTAGAGGTTGAGAAGTATGCATGTATCTAACTCATCCCAGTTCCTAAGGACCTCCCAACTGTCCTTTAAGGGAGAGTATTTTCTGAAAATACTGCCATTAGCAGGCTTCTTAGTGTCAGTTACCATACCATCACTCATGCACAGTAAGGAGTTAAATTCCTTCTGTTTACTGGCTATTGCTATTCATTCATCATTCCCGTCTTTCCTGCTGCCTGATTCTTCACTGTCTCTCTCTGTCTCTCTGATTGTAGTAGACACTCCACCTCAGTGGACTACTTCTATGACCACCATATCCCACTGGTAAAATAATACAACATGTTTACAAGACACTAAAGAAACCCTCTGGCCTATACATACAGTTATCAAGTGTTTAAATATGTTAGTTTTGCCACTACCCCCCTACTGTGTTATGCTCAACATTAGGTGGCAAATGTTTGAATACAGTAAACCTCTGAGGGATTTGTTCCCAGACGTCCCTGACTATTCCGGTCACATGGCCTTCTGCAACAATCCTTTAACTAACCAATTTTCTGGAACACCTACTATTTTGTATAGATTCATGGCTTCATGGGTAAGTACTAGCCTAGCTGCCCTTGTGAGCAGTTTTAAGCCAAGCCTTTTTCCCTTTCAAGGGTGAGAATCAAAGCCTGTACCTTGTGTTTGTGAGGTAAACACCTTAACCATTACATGAACCCCTAAGCCCATTATTCAGATGGCACATTGAAAGTAACTTTGGCAATTGGGTCATGTCATGGTTTGCCTTTCCCAGTTTGTATGCTCTGTCAGTTTATCAAAACTTAAACCAGGAGGGCACTCTAAGAATTAGACTAATCTTCTTCATAAATGGCAGATATCTGTACTGTCCTCCCTCACAAGAAGCTCTGCCACCCTCAGACTGTCCAAGAAGGATCGGTTATCACTATCTTTCTGGCCTGTACCTGATTCTTTTTCTTTTTCTACCTATTATTACAACAACTTTGTGAGTATTTCTGCCTGCTTCTGCCATTTCAGATATGCAAACTCTATGAATATATAAAATTCATCTTTGTCTGGCTAGGCATCTCTCAGGTCTTCAGAGACATTCAGTAACTTGAAGGAAATATTAAGTTTCTTTTTTTTTTTTTGAGGAATCTATTTTCTTTACATATTTGGCTCACTATCCCAAAAGTTCTCCAATACCAGCTCTGTGCAAAATCACCTTCTGTTAACAGCTAGCTGATTCCTAACTCTTAAACACTCTCACTAATGATGGAAATAAATAATCAGACCATCACCATGAAGGACTCCACAATAACAGCACCTTCTATTGGTTCATAGGTAAATACCTGGCTAACAGTCTGCAGACTATTATTATTCTAGCTAATAACCAGAGGTCAGGATAGTCTGCAGACTATTATTATTCTAGCTAATAACCAGAGGTCAGGATCAAACCCTGTATCTTACATCTGTTAACCATTATGTCAAGCCAAGTCCTTACCACAATTTGTTGTAACAAAGTCACGATGATGCTTTGGGGGAATACGCAGCAGTAGCATAATTCTTTAAATAAAAGAAAACAATGTGATCACTGCTGGTTTAAAACTGGGAAGTCACACAGTTATTGATTTCCCATGTTTAAAGAATGTTTTCCAGAGTTAGAATTATACACAGATATGAACCACATCCACTGTGTATATAATCACAGAGAAGACAATATTTCAAGAGTTTCTGCTCCATTGTGAGCACTGACAAGTTCATATTATTTTCAGTATTCTGAGACTGAATGGCAAATTGTCTAAACAATATGATGATCGAAGTTCATACACCGTTTAATCAGAAGAAGTTTTACTGTCCTTTTGTGGTAAATGAGTGCATCAGGAATCACAGGACAATCTGCAGATTCACTCTTATGGAATCCACACAAGTGAAGCCTACAAGCAATACAATTTGTGAATTACTTTCATTTAAAATTGGCATAAAGTATATGACACATGGCTGTCGTGTATTAATGCAATATTATTTTCACAATTTCATTCATGACAGCCATTATTCATTGTCGCTAACATTTCAATCATTTTAACTCTTACCTGCTCATGTCAACATTTGGCCTCTATTTTTAGTCTAGAAAATACTCTCTTAACATAAGTGACTGTTAACACACAAAACCACTAACTGTGTGAACTGACATTTGTTTTACTTTATTCACACTGTTTATTTTATCATATGTATTGCCTCATATGATGTCAGCATATATTTACAGCAAAATAAATGGATTCATGAAATAGAAATAATGAGGAGCACCAATCACATTGTCATAAATAAAAATGCTCATGCAGACACAAAAGAGCACAGACAGTAGCACCAGAATGAATAAAACATATATTTATATGGTGCTCTCCCATGTTGTACCCCAACATCACCCATACTTAAATGTACCATCTCCACTGTCGGGCAACCATGGAGAAAGCACAGACAATATGAAATATGAGTGTTCCCACAACACTCAATAACATCCCGATGCTGTTAACAAGTCACTAACACTACAACTGCAGTTTAAAAAATGCAAAATGTCATCACTTTTTATGCTTCTTTACCTGTATAGCCTCTAGACCCATGTGTATACCACAGAGACAAGAAACTCTGAATACCCAGACAAGCAGATACAAGCAGAAAAAAGGTTAATTTGTGATATAGCTAGAATGCACATGTACCCACATAAACAGTGTACCTCAAAGGAGGAGAACACTTAATGTTGGTAAAGTAGAAGTTACAATGCATGAATGCCACTTGTTTTAGTGTTCATCGAAAGGAACCTACACTGCCATTCTCATTTCATAATAATTGCAATGTATTTTACTCGTGATTTCATGGGATTCACTGGTTTTGACTGCTGATGTTGTATTTTCCCTTTTCTTTGTTTTTAAGGTCTTCTCCATGGAGCAAGGACTAACATAAGGACCATTCTACATGGTGATCACCATTACTTGGAGCCAACCTTATGACATCTTTACTCTGTAGTTTCAGAACCCAGACTACAGCTGGGCATGTTTCTCTTAAGATGATAGAAGGTTAATACTGCAGGAACTAAGATTTTATGTTTTGCCACCCACAGGAAGTTTGCTCTGGCTATCCATCTATTGATCATTTAGACTCATACAAGCCCCTTACTGAGCAGACTTCCTCGATCCATTTCAGTCTTCATCTAAATGCACAATGAGAAGGTAAGCACTGACATTCAGTCCAGCTAATATCATGATATACTACTTGAAACTATATGCCATATTATAAATTCTTACAGAAATGACAAGCTTTCTTGCTAGCTAAGATACAATACTGTGCTCTCTAAAGAAAGCAACATGCTGTGCAGGTACAGTATAGAAGTATCTGCAAATTCACCCCACAGGCTACAACCTGGATGTACCACTGCTTATCCTATGAGGCATTGCAAAGTCTTCATTTTTAGGAAACATAGATCTGGCCATTGCAACAAAACCACACAAACTCTTCTACCAATAGCTGTATTCCTTCCTTCCTTCCCAATGGGATGTTGATCTAAACAGAGCAATCTGGTGAGTTCCCACTCATCTTGGAAATATCTCCCCCCCCCAGAAAAAAATGAAGCTAGGAATAGCGAACAGAATATTCTTAAAAGTGCCTTCCCTTTGGAATGCATTGTCACCTACTGTACTGGGTACCTTTCATTGCAAACAGTTTAAACTAATGGCAGAAGAACTGAAGATACACCTGCTACTACCCTGCACAAGGCAGTTCTAGAGATGTCTCATATATCTCATCTGGCTACTCGGCCAGCCACAGCAATGTATTATTCTTTAATCTGCACTGTGAATATACACATTGTAAAACAGATAATGACTGCTGTTGTTGTACATACTGTTTGGTGCTGCAGTTCTAACAGTGGCCTAGACTGTGTCTGGTAAGTATTACTTCTGAGCAGTATATTTACCTGGTTATCAGAGTTTTTTTTGGGGGGGAGCCTGTTCATGTTACAACAGCAAAATTATAAATACATAAAAACACAGAAATGATTGCTCCAAATAGTAAATTATTTTATGTAGCAGATGTATATGCTGCTAAAATCATAATTAGTAACAACAAATAATTAATTATCAAACAACTATGTCTTCATAGACCTCAAAAAAAAATAATAATAATCATTATGGGACATTCCCATAGCTGCTAGGATATTGATTTATAGGTTCATAGGTTGGTACTAGGCTATTGGCCCTAGAGCCTATACAAGCCTAGCCATAACAATTCCCTGGTTATTTCTTCTCACAATATTTACTTCCCTGGACCCCTGTCTAGCAGGGTGACTGATGTGATCCCCGGGGTAAATTTCCTATCTCCCATCCAGTCGTCAAGGTTCGTTTTGAAGAGGGCCAAGGAGGTGCTCTGCTTGACATGTATGGGCAGTCTATTTCAGAGTATGGGGAGTCTCTGCATGTTTTGTTCATTGTGATGACAAGGTTTAGATCCCTGGAGCATGTGGCTGTGACGGATTGGGATTTCTTTAAGTGTAGCATGTCCAACAGCTCTGGGTTAGATACGGCCTTGTATGTTAAGTGGAGATTGCCTCTCAGTAGACAATATGTGACAGAGTATAGTTGGAGTTTTTTTAATCGGTCAGCATAGGGCATCTGCTTTAGGCCTGTGATTCTTTTAGTGAGGTGTTTCTGCGGCCTTTTCAGTTGTTGCAGATGTCTTGTGAGGTACATACCAAATGGGGCATTGCACTCTATGATGGGTCTAATGATGGATGAGTACAGTGGGACAATGACCTCCTTTTTTCTGGATGAAAAGCCCTTAGTGATGAGGTGCACCACATAGAAGGATTACCTGACTGTTGTGGCAATGTGGTTATCAAAGGTGAGACCACTGTCCACCTGTGTTCCTAAGTCTCTTATCACACTTTCAGTGTTTACTGTACTGCCACCTATGTGGTAATTCATGGGTACATGGTTTTTCCCAAAGGGGATAACTATGCACTTCTTGGCATTGAGCTTGAATCCATGGCTCTGGCACCAAACATCTCTTTCTGTAAGGCCCTTTTGTAGAATATCCACATCATTTGGAGATTCAATAATGGCTCCCAGTTTGCAGTCATCTTTGTTAGCCAGAGTCCCTCAGTGTTGGCCTGTACTTCAGAGAAGTAGATACCAAAAAGAGAAGTCCCAGGACTAAAACCTGAGGTACTCTACTTGTCACTTGTCTGGAGCTGGATTTGCAGTTGGCTACTTTTTCAGTGTGGGTTCTGTCAGTAAGCCAATTGGCAACCCATAGAGTGACATAGGGATTTATGCCCAGCTTAGTAAGTTTATCTAAGAGTCCAGAGTGGAGGATGGTGTCGAAGGCCTTGGCGAGGTTCAGATAGGCTGTGTGGACTGCCTTACCCTTGTCCACGGCTCTGGAAACTGATTCGAAGAAGTCATTCAGGTTCAGGAGACACAATCGGACCTTCACAAACCCAAAGATAAATAATAATAATAATAGTAATAATAGTAATAATAATAATCATCATCTTTCGGCTGTTCCTGTTAGGGGACACCACAGTGGATCATCTGTTTCCATTTCTTCCTGTCCTCTGCATCTTGCTCTGTCACACCAACCACCTGCATGTCCTCTCTAACCACATCCATAAACCTTATCTTAGGCCTTCCTCTTTTCCTGTTACCTGGCAGCTTCATCCTTAGCATCTTTTTCCCAATATACTCAGCATCCCTCCTCAGCACATGTCCAAACCAACATAATCTTGCCTCTCTGGCTTTGTCTCCAAACCTTCCAACCTGGGCTGACCCTCTAATATACTTATTCTTAATCCTGTCCACCCTTGTCACACCCAGTGCAAATCTTAACATCTTTAACTCTGCCACATCCGGCTCTGACTCCTGCCTTTTTGTCACTGCCACTGTCTCCAACCCATATAACATAGCTGGTCTTACTACCCTCTTGTAGACCCTCCCTTTCACTCTTACTGGTACTCGTCTGTCAAAAATTACTCCTGACACTCTTCTCCACCCACTCCATCCTGCCTGTACTCTCTTCTAAACCTCTCTTCCACACTCACCATTACTCTGAACTACTGATCCCAAGTATTTAAACTCATCCACCTTCGCCATCTCTACTCCCTGCATCCTCACCATTCCGCTATCCTCCCTCTCATTCACACACATATATTCTGTCTTAGTCCTGCTGACCTTCATTCCTCTTCTCTCTAGAGCATATCTCCATCTCTCCAGGGTCTCCTCCACCTGTTCCTTACTCTCACTTCAGATCACAATGTCATCTGCAAACATCATAATAGTAATAATAATAATAATAATAATAATAATAATAATAATAATAATAATAATAAGCTGTATTTTAAGAACTACTAGAAGCATTTCAGGAACAACACAAGCTACCAGCAAAAGCTTTGTGGGTAATCAAAAACTGCATACTTTTTTAAAACGTGCAGGTATTTAGTTACATTATTTCACAAATAAAGAATCGCATATATAAATTCTCAATGTGGGATGCTCCACCTGTGAGACATAGCTAATAACTTGTCTGAAGAGGATAGAAGTCTTTCTTGCTGCTGCTGTTAGCATGGAAATGTAGTATCCTTTACAGTAATTTAGGTAGTTAAGCATTGTGGAGTGAACCTTTTATTATGCCATGTCAGGAGTTTTCAGCATCAAGAAAAATTTCAAGGGGCAGTGCTTATGTACAAACTGAAATGTAAAGACAACTAATGTTTGCATCAAAAACTGCATAAGTCGAGGTGTGGCATGTGATAAGGAGGCTACACTCATTTCTTTAAAATGCAGTGCAGACATGTTTACTGCCAAATACAATGAAGTAAAATTAACATTTTATAGTGCCATTGCGTTTAGCAGAGTTTAGCAATGAACTTATAGTAAGACATGGAAACAATTGCTAAAAACATGTGAATTAAGATAGCAATACCAGAATAATGTGCTCACGAGTGAATTTAATAGAAGTATCTGGCTTCCAGCTTGAGGCAGTTAGGGAATGTGCACATGGTGCATTTAATAACACAGATATATAAGGAAGTAGTGCAACACTTGAATGACTTTCAGAATTAAAGAAGCTTGATGAAAAAAGATCTAAAGATCCTTAATATTTGAAACTGCTTTGTCAGGATAGTTGTTTTTGCTGTGGCATTACACTCAGAAGCGACCTTTCTTGATGTTTTTACATCAAGAGGTTAGCATTGCCCTGTACAGACACAAACAGCTAGAAAGTGAATTTTATCTATAAAACTTCTGTTATAATGGAAAACTGTAACTTAGTGTGGCTGAAGCAAAACCACTGTGCTGAGCCAAGTTTAGAGGAGCTGGTCTGCACATTAAACGGCACTGCAATCAAATCTTAGCACAATCTAATCTAGTCTAGTGCCAAACCCCTGAGACAACTCAAGAAGACATCTGTTCAACCCAGTCCATAGCTTACAATTGCCCATCCAAATACAGGTCTGGACAACATGGATATGTAATTTCCAAATGACTTTGTAGCCAGCTTGGTAGATATGGGAATCCTGAGACAAAATAGCAAGTGTCTCATATTCACAGACAACCATTTAATCCTTAAAGAAAAAGACACATTATGCAAGAGATGCACATACACAACTTCACTAGAGGCAAAAATCTCATATACTAACAAGGTTATCAAGAACACACACACACTGCATCCACCATACATAGTGTCCACCACACACATAGACCAACCTATGCTAAGGCACTAAAAAGCAATCATCCCAAACCTCAAATACCTCCTAAGCCTATAAAAGGCAACGCCTATCCTCAGCAATGTCTAAAGCTCTCACCAAAAGCAACACCAAACACCACACATATGTCTACACCCAGTGGAGCCCCAAGAGCAAAGCCCATAAGGCAAGCAAACACATTGCCAGGATTCTTGTCATAGGGGACTCCATTTTATGACACACAGATGCCTCATTCACTGGACTAAACAAGGAGAAGAAAGCAGTTAGTTGCTTATCTGGAGCCTGGCTCCACCAAGTTACGCATGCACTCAAGTCACAACACGACAGATATGACTATGATTATGTTGTAGTCCAGGTGGGTGTTAATGACCCGAGACATACTTCCCTGGACTATATGAAGGAAGACATTGTAGAGCTCTCTGTATAAGCGTTTCAGGCAGGTATGTGCTGTGCATTGAGCAGTATTCTACCTTCACCAACCATGATGCCACAGCATGAACAAAAGATGATTGACTTCAGTTTCTGGTGTCTTTCCAGGGGAATTCAGTATTTGTCACCATGGAGGACATGGTTAGCAAACCATGTTGCTAAGCAAAGGATGTTCTCTACCTGCCTTCCCTTGACTTCAGAATACTGTCTAAAACTTTATCTAACCCCTTAGAGCCTTTTTGGGCAATGTCAAGTTGACAAACATAGCAACTAAAACCCACAAAAACCTGAAGACATCACTGTTCGAGGCTAGCAGCCTAAACAAGAAAATCCACACCATACAAGGTCTCTTCACTCTAGAGAACATAGACATCTGTGCCATTGCTGAGACATGGTTTAAATCTGCAGAAAGTACTCCATCAGTGCAAGGTTTTGGTGCCCTCCACACATTTAGACCATCAGCTGCACAGATGAGGACAAAAGGTGCAGGAGTGTCAATCTATATAGCAAAAAGTACAACTCTATATTGGTTAAACAAGACAATGCCCTGGAATTTATCCACGTACAAATCACCAAAGACAAAGTCAGCATACCATATCCAAGTAAGTCATAGTCTATGTCCCTTGAATCCCATAGCCTGTATCTAGATCTACTGGAAACACTCACCAATAATCCAAATACCCTATTCATGGGAGACTTTAACTACCTTTCTATAGACTGGGAAATATACACTTCCTCATACTCAGAGGCACAATGGTTCTTGGACTTTATTAACACAAATACCCTTAACCTGATAGTGCACACAGCCACCAGAGGATCAAACATATTGGACTTGGTACTCACCAATATGGGACAGTGCTGCACCCCCACTAGTGTCATGTCCTCACTGGTGAGGTCGGACCACAAAGCTGTCTCCTTGAAAATAAACATCAGCTCAGTAACTCCGGCAAACCCTGTGACAGTTAGGAACTATTCCAAAGCAAACTGTACCCTTTTCGGTGATATTTTGTCAAAATGCAATGCCCCTCACAACCCCAAATTCACAGCAACCTATGCAGAGTTGTTTACAGAGACCATGTACAACCATGTAAATGGCTGTACAGAGATTGCTGTACCTACTAGAAATAACCCCAAAACAAACTCTGAAAACAAACCATGCTGGTAGAATCCTAATTTTAAGAGGGTATATAACAAAAGGAAAAAAGTCATGGCTAAAATCAGGAAGAGCAACTCCTGTAATAATAGAAGCTCTATGATTAAATTTAACAAGAAACTAAGAGGACTAACTAAGTCCAACAAGGCCAGTCATAAGGTTAAGATAGCCTCACAGGCTAAAGACAACCACAAGGCCTTTTACAGCTATGTCCAAATCCTCAGGACAAGCACACATCAGTGTGCTGAACTGGTGGTCAATGGAGCCACCTTCAGTGAGTAGAACAACATAGCAAATTTGCTGGCTGACAAGTTCAGCTCAAACTAAACACCCCACTCCCCCCTTCTTCTCCCATGAAATAACTACTGGTATGACCCCCCCCCCCCGCTATTGGGAATAGGTCCTTGTGACATTCGTTATGGCCAAAAACATAGCCTTAGTGGGCCTCAACAGTATCCTGGGGTGCCTCTTAAATAGCTTGAAAAATAAGCTATCAGGACCACTTTAGTAACTCTCCAGCTATATCCTCAAAACAAGCTTTGTGCCAAAAGAATGGAGGACTGCAATGGTTATCCTACTTTACAAGGGTGAACCATCAACCGACCCCAGAAAGTGCAGACCTGTTAGTCTGACTAGTCAAAATTATACCACTTTAGTTGCCAACAGTTTGCATCATAGGCACAATTGAAACAACTGTAGTTGCAAACATTATACATCACTTATAAACCATCCAGTCATTGTCAGTCAACCATTATATGGCTTATTCAAATCCTGTCCGTGGAGAAAAATGCCCTTGTACAGACTGACTACCTTTTAGAGGATTCCTGGGATTTTCTTTCTAAAACTGAACAAGAATTGTTTAGTGAAAAAATTATTTTTTTCCGCCATAGATGTTGTGGAGTTATTCACTTCCATTCCCCATTGAGAAGCTCTTAATGAATTGACAAGTTTAAATAATACATTAAAAAACTTTATTATGCAAGTTTTAGAAATAATTTTGCATAAAGATTTTATTCATTTTGAAGGTGAATACTTTACACAAACGAAAGGGGTAGCAATGGGGGCTAGTTGTGCCACCATTTACGTGGATTTAGTTATGCGGTCATGGGAAAGGAAACATATCTTTACATCTGACTACAAAGATAATTGGGTGACATATCTCCATTTCCTGGACAACATCTTTATTCTTTGGAAAGATAACGTAACAGAAAAAGACAAATTTGTGGAATTTATTAACACTATTTCTCTGTATCTTAAATTCACACGTACTCATGCAGATAATAGTATAGATTATTTAGACATGATTTTATACAATGACTTAGAAAGGAAGGGTTTTGCCTCCAAGATTTTCAGGATATCAACATTTTCAAATACTTACTTGGACTACCATAGTTGTCACCCCAATATACCAAAATTAATATTTTCAAAGGTCAAGTAGTTTGTGCAGCTAAGATGCATCCCAACTTGGAAAATTTTAAAATAGAATTGGGGGGTTTGTTTCAAATGTTTCAAGAAAGACATTACCCCCAAGATATTATTTTTAGGATTAGTGAGGAAGTACTAGAAGGATGGGGGACCAGATTTAAATCAATCCTAGGAAACACTCAAGTAGGACTTCAGATGGAGTCTAAAACAGACAACATTAACTGTACAAATAATATGGTGGTTCATTGTGGTGCAAAATATATTAAAGACATCATTATTCAGCATTGGGTAATTTTTAAAAGTAACCCCAAGATTTTTAACATTCTTGGAACAACTCCTCATTTTGTGTATAAGATGGGGATGAATTTAAAATATTTATTCGAATACACCAGAATATGTAAAACAGCTAAAAATAGGAGGACGACCAGATGTGGATCATGTAAATCTAAACACATTCTAGAAAAAACAGGGCTGGACCTGAATAACACAGGTGTGAGGATTAAACTTATGGAAGGAAATTGTAGCACGAGGGGGCTAGTATATATAGCCATATGTCAGCAGTGTGAATTTTACTATATAGGTAAAATGGAGAGACAATTCAGAAAATGTATATAAGAACACCTGTATGCTATTTCAAAGGGTAATGTTAATAATGCATTATTTAAGCACTCCCACAAGACTATTGAAGAGATGATGTAATTAATTGTCTATTGAACTGAGTATATAATGAAGGGTTAATGTGTTTGAAAGATAGTTCTGAAGAAGTCCCACTTTAAGGGATGAAAGCACTTGACCTGTTTGCATTCAGTTGTATTTTAATCGGACAGTGGTGGAATAAAAACGTATCTAATTTTTATTACTGGTTCAGACTGTTTTCCAGCATCAACAAGGTTTATGTCAAGCTGACTGCTGTTAGGACATTAAGCTGCAACCTTTCGTGTTAATAAGGTAGTAACATGTCAAAGGGATGTTTTGTAGCCCTGATGGGGACAGTTTCATTTGATTGTTATTAATGATCAGTGGTGAATATAATATAAGATACTCATGTAGGGCCTTTTTCTGTCTGCATATATGGTTTAATTTGATTCTAGTCCAGTATAAAGTAACAATTGTGTGGATAGTAGGACCTCAACTACATACAATTCACTGAGTCAAAATGGCAGTAGCATAAGCCTATATACCAAAGAGTAACACAACGCATGATATAAGATGATGCTACTGTGCACTTTTAAGTTGGAGGGTACATAGTGACAGTGTTACAAGCCCAACCCACTAACTATTAATGTGGAGAAAGTATGTCTGAGTTCCACCTCTCCTCAGCTTTCTACCCATTCTTAACTTAAACTGTAAAATCAACAAATGAATGAAGTACCTTGCATAAACCACGTGCAGAAGTCAAAGCCCTTACTGATGATGGTTCAGAATGCAGCCACAGCTGCACACTAGTTTGTATGATTACTGTAGTTTTGTCTAAATCAGCATATGAAGGGAATGGTGGGTGAGATGCTAGACATGAAGAGACACATGGCCAAGCTGCAGAAAGTTAGGCTTCATATGAATGCCCCATGAGTATGTTGGAAATTAATTTGGATATACCTGTGAACAGGACAATGCTGCTCCATCACATGCATTTGTTTACCTCATGTAAGAAAAGGAGAAACAAAAGGCATACTAATGAGTGCTTAAGTGTTTTTCAGTCAGCACTTTATTCTGGGAAGTGAAAGAAGTTGTTAAAGTACTGTACACATATCTCTCCACTGTCCAGATTTTGACAATGTCCAAACTTTTGCCTCATATTTTTGGTCTGGTTCACATAAAATTTGTTGATTTGGTGCAAACCAGTGAGGACTGAAATCACTAAATAAGGGCACACATTTGAGTTTCAGACTTTTTATCCTCAAAAAATGCACGCTAATGCAAAATCTGTTATCCTAGCAAATTTATAACTTTACAAGAGCAATATTTAAAATATGTCTGTATTTTTGAACCTTTGTCCCCCATTATTTCTGAATTTGTACAGATTTCTTGTGCTAAGAAGTTGAGAGGTATGACCTGACATTGTACTCCACAGAATATCTACACTGAAAATTAAAATGTCTTTTGAACTGGTATACCATTCTGAAGGAGTAATGCTGGGTCAGTCTGGGTTTAATTCAAACTGTGATGTTTGGTGCTGGATAGGCAGATGGAAACACATGACTGCAACCTCAGTAAGTTTTGTGTGAATAATGAGACCGTTTTTTGGGGTGTCTGGCTGTGAAGTGGTGAGAGTTAGCCCTTCCATATCACTGAGAGCAAGGCAGTAGAGTCCCACAGCTCAGGTAAAGCTCCACTCAAGAACAAAGACAAACAGAAGGGTAATGCTTATCAAAGAGTGTATATCAGTCAAGCGTGAGTGTAGCTGTGTGGATGAAAACATCTGCTCTATGGTCTTGTACTGGACTTTCAGAACAACAGAGTATAAGGATGAATCCAACTTGCAAAGATGATATCCAGTTCTCTTCAGCTCTTGTCTCCTCTCTTTGCCAATATAAATTATTGTTTTGTGTTATGTGGCACAGAAAAACAACTTTCTCAGGATCTGTCTGTCTACATGCTACTACAAACATATAAGAAAGACTACTGCTAAGCAAGTTAATTAGTACAGTGATGGCTATAGGGTGCCTACAGGATGATGCAAACAGCCCTACAGCTTGTCCTGCATGAAATACACCCTGAAAAAGTAATGGCCAAATGACACAGATTGTTACCTTTACTGGGCACGTGTATTCATAATATATCTATGTATATATGTATATTTATCTAATCAATCAATCTATCTATCTATCTATCTATCTATCTATCTATCTATCTATCTATCTATCTATCTATCTGTCTGTCTATCTATCTATCTACATGTGTGTGTATGTGTGTCTTTGTGTGCATTTAATATATGCACTGCAATGGTGCAGTGCATTCAAAATGTACATGTAATGTTCATATTATTGCTTTTCTTTGTTATTAGTTTTCCAAGATGTTACCATACAATTCTACCAAAGCTGTTATAATTGCACATAAACATGAATATAAGTAAATGTTTTAGTGGTGAATACAGCAATGAGTTTGAAATGTTCTTATCAATAATAACTGTCACCACTGTGAAGTAACGAGCTATAAACTGAACAGAATAACAGTGCTGCAGATGTAAAAGACAGAATAGCTATCAAACCACAGAATGCTTGCACTTGGCATGCAGTTGCTTGAACAGTGCTCTTGGGAAGGATAGACTATATCTAATTTAAACAATGGATCACATTAGCTGTAACTGCATTTATACCAGACGTCTCAAATGTATATATATATATATATATATATATACATATATATATATATATATATATATATATATATATATATATATATATATATATATATATATATATATATATATATATATATATATATATATATATATATATATATATATATATATATATATATATATATATATGTGTGTGCGCGTGCATAACCTTTTTTGCACAGAAAATTTAAAAAAAAGTATCTTTGACAAAGGACGTAACATCTAAAGCAACAGCAACATTAAAGACTAAGCTGTAACAGTTTTAAAAGTGCACGGTTTATAAAAATTTATATTTAATTTGTAATTTAAATGTTGCTGTTTGAGTGGTCTGGCTGTTGTTGTACTGAGTGTATGTCAGGCTAGCTCAGGACTTGTTTTGCATTAAGGCAGTTCCAGGCCAATCAGCTCAGAAGCTAAAGGTCTAATTGTTTTTCTTCCCACCCACCTTATTATAGTTGTGTTCTTAAACCCAACATATCTGTTGCTGCCTGTCCCTTATGATAATTTGACAACATACTTTCCTGCCTCACCCCATTTATTTGCTGTTGACAATAAACACATAAGTATCATTTTGCAAAGTCTCTCCCCTTAAAATAGTCACCAGGTTAAAATACCTTTGATAAAAATTACTATTATTGAGTGCACTGATACTACTTGCACTGATTTTAGTATAAAATGTGTATTTTTTTTATTACAATTACTTTACTGGTTCTTGCTGCTGGCAAAAGAAAGTTTCCAGGCTAGTGGTTTTGTATTAAAATTGAAATACTCGATATCAAGTCCACCCAAATATTACTCTAAAACTGAACTCCAAGCAGCTATAGTTACTCAGAGTCATTTCTGTTGGCATCATGGACCAGCACTTACAACTTCCCAAGCCAGCCTGATTGAGATGGGTATCTTGAGACAGTGCATGAATTATCTCATGCTGTCTGATGATCATCTATTACTCAAACAGCATAACACAGTGTGAGAGATATACATATATAATATTCTTGGAGGCAACAATCTCACACACAGTAATGTCAGACACCAAATAGTCAGCAGTGCACCACACATCACACCTCTCCAAGGCCATCACAATACACGTAGTCCATGATATGCTGAGGTGCTAAAGATTAAATTGTCTAAACCTCAAGGGCCTCCAAAACACAACACAGGCACAAAACACACTGAGCATATTAAGCCTACTGGTCTATATCACGATGTCAAAACGTCATAATATCAAACACCTAATGGTCGACAAGTATTCATCGAAACACATTTGCGTGATTCGATGAATACTTACAGGGCAAAGATGTAGTTGGCCAACTACACAATGTTGCCCTTTCCTCCACTGTAGTGTGATCTTGGAGTTGGTATATTTAGTTGGGGGAGTGTAGGAGGCACAGCCCCCCCACATTGGGGGGTGTGGTGGGTTTGTTTTAGGTTTAGTTCATTCCGTTGTATTGCAGGACAAGTGTTTGTGTTTGCCCTGTAAGTATTCACTGATTCGCGGAAATGCTTTTCGATGAATACTTGTCGATTTTTAGGTGTTCGACATTACGACATTTCGATGTTGTAATATAGACCCAAGCCTACTTCCTCACATAGCACAAGGAGTCCCAAAGTCACAGATGCTGAGCCTATAAGGCAGGCTTTGACCCAACTAAACATTCTTGTTATAGATGATTCCATCTTAAGACATACAGATGTGCCTCTTACCAGGCTGAGCAAGGAAATAGTGATGGTTAGTTGCTTGTCTGGTGCCAGAATGTGTCAGATCATGCATGCACTCAAGTCCTTGAATAACAAATACCAATATGACTGTGTCTTAGTTCATACATGTGTCAATGACTTGAGGTGTACCTTTGTGGACTATATGAAGAGAGACTTGATGGAACTCTCAGACTATATGTCCAAGGCATATATGAGTCTAGCACTGAACAGCATTCTACTCTCTCCAAGGACCAATGATGATACCACAATATATGGGAAAAATAACTGACTTTAATAATTGGCTTCATTTTTAGTGTCATTCAAAGGGGGTCTAATATTTATCAGCCTGGGAAGATATGATTGACAGATCAAGCTGCTCTGCCAGGGATGGTCTGCATCTGTCCCCTCTGGGGCTTTGATTATTGGCAAAGACTTTGTCCACCCCCAAAATGCCTTTTTTAGGCAATGCCAACCTGATAAACCTACTAACATAACAAAACAAGCAAAGGAAAATATGAAGGTATTACTGATTAATGCTAGGAACCTGAACAAGAAACTTCACTCCCTATAAGCCCTTCTCACCCTGGAAGATATTGAAGTCCGTGTAGTGACTGAGACATGATTTAAAATAGTGGAAAGCACACTGACTGTGCAGGGCTATAATGCCTGCCACACATATAGACCAGCTACTGTGCAGGGCAGGAAAAAAGGTAGCAGTGTCTCAGTTTTCATTCAGAAGTGACTTGCATCAAGTTAGTAAAGCTGCATGATGCACTACAGCTTCTTCATGTCCAAATAACTCTCAAGAAAGTCCTGTACCATAAATTAGTTAGCTATAAAACTCCCTCTATGATAAAAGAAAGTCACAATGCCTATCTACAGGAACAAGAATCACTCAGTATTAAACCCTATTGGGTTTTCCATGTTCCTGGGTGATCTAAACTATCTTCCTATAGACTGGGAAACCTACACCACCACTAGTGCACAAACACAGAGATTCCTGGACTTTGTCAATACAAATGCCCTGGAACAATTAGTCAGAGTACCTGCTGGTGAAAGAACATCTTGGGTCTTGCACTGATATGGGAGCCTCTTGCAATATCCCTTTCATATCTTCATCTCTTTTTAGGTCTGAGCATAAAGCAGTCTCCTTCAAAATGAAACTGAAACAAGAGATCTCTTCCACCCAAGGTATCTTCAGACATTTCTTTAAGATGCACTACCTATACATAAAGGATAAATTGTCAAGCTTTATATGCCCACAAAAAACAGTTAACTCCACTGAATACATATAAATATACACCAACATACTATACCAGCATGTAAACAGCTACGTAGATGCAGCTGTACATCACAGAAACAAGAGCATGGCAAACCACTGAAATAAACCCACATGGTGGAACCATTATATCAACAAGCTTTATAATAAAAGGAAAATAATTTAGAACAAAAGTAGGAAGAGTAACTCCCAAAATGTTACAGCCCTTGTCACTGAAATAAACAAACAACTCAGGAGTTTAATAAAATCCACCAAAGCAAAGTTTGAGGCTAAAATAGCTACTCAAGCCAAAGACAATCACAAAGCATGTTTTATTTATGTTTGTAATCTCAAAAATACAAAGCAGCAATGCAATGAGCTGATTGTGAATGATGTTACCTACACTGAGGTTGAAGACAGAGTGAACCTACTGGCTGATAAATTCAGCTTTAACTTTACCTCTCTCTCCCCTCTGGCTATCCCTCAAGATATAAAAGAAACTGGCTTGCCTCCAGCTATCACACAAAATCTGTCCTAAAAGTACTATCAAAAGCTAAAAATACTGCAGCATTGATGGATACAACCTAAATAACATGAAGCATGATTTATCCAAACCCATAACAACAGTGTTCAATCTCAGCTCCATACAGGATTTGTACCAAGTGAATGGAGAACAGTTACAGTCATAAGGGAGGACCTTCCACAGACCCAGGCAGTAATAGACCCATAAGTCTGACCAGCCTCATATGCAAAGCCATGGGAAGACTTATCATGTAATTAATCAATCAGGACATAGGGAACCTCTCAACACTGGACCTGTCTCAGTTTGGATTCTTCAAGGGCATGTCATACTTACTCAACCTGGAGGATTTTTTTTAAATGGTCACCCAAGCAGTGGATGAAGGCAAAATGGACGACACCATATACATTTACCTACTAACCAAAGATTTTGACACAATTCCCCATTCAGGCATAGTAGAAAACCTTAATAAACTACTAATAAACCCCTGTGTCACTCACTGGATTGCCAGGTGGCTCACAGATAGGATGACGATAATCAAAATAGAAGTTATCTCCACAAAGAATTCAGTCCGCAGTGGAGTCCTGAGAATTCTGTGCTGAAACCTCTCCTGTTTGACATCTACTTGCTTGAAGTAAAAACCTGTACCAAAGGTGTTTGGCTGACAAAGTTTGCAGGTGACTGCAAGCTAGGAGCAGTCATTGAACTCTCAAATGTCTTAGCCATCCTGCAGGAAGGTTTGTCTCAAATAAATAACTGGTTCCAAAATCATGGACTGAAACTAAATGCCAAAAATGCATTATTATATCCTTTGTGAAATCTTCTAACCCACGGAACTACTACATTGAAAATATGCCCCTAAGAGCTGACCCAGTAGTTCAAGATTTGAGAAGTTATGGAAAGTGACCTAACTTTTGACAAGCATGTGTCTATTGTTGTAAGAAAGACTTTCTATATTGCACAACTCATAAACAAAGTGATTGTGTATAGATCTAGGGATGTCATCATCTCTCTTTAATCAGGCCTCACTAGGCCAGTCATTGAATATAATGTTACCTTTGGCATGTACCTGTCCAGGCATATGCAACAACTTGAATGGCCACAGAGATACCTTACTAAACAACATATCCTACATGGATCAACTGAACCCCCTGTCGCAATATTTGGTATCCTACAGACTGCTAAGAGGTGACCTGTGCCTGGCATATAAGACATCTTCCAACTCATTACTGATGGATTTACTGCATATCAGAAAATCAAATGGCATCAGACATACTTGGTCTAGAAATCTAAACCTCTTCTGCAACATCAGCAGAATGGTTTGGAATGACAAGTATGTCTCACAGAGGATACCTCTGCTGTGGAATAGAATCCTCATCCACATAAAACAAAGTTCATCCCTCTCCATTTTCAAGCACAACTTAGATCTATGGATGGGAAACAGGAAATTTATCCCAGGACTGTTCCCTGATACTACTAAAGAGCAGAGGCAGCTCTGAAATGCTTTATCCTATGCATTATCTATGGCATGATCCCAGTTGTTCTCATTGGACATAAATAAATAATTATCAAAAATGGAATGGGTAAGGCCAGTCTATAACTAAATGAGATGCGTTATTTCAAGCACAAGTAGGGAAATTAGTTAAGCTTAAAATTGCCCACAAGAGCAGGGAATCTAGTACTTGCCTATGAACCTATAACAACAGCATATTTACATAAAGATAGTTTGCCACTTTACCAGCAGACAATATGTTGCTACTCTTTTGCCTGAACTACTCATGCAAAGCTTTAGCAAGATGTATTATTTTAGTCTGAATGTGTTATACTGTTTTAGATATTATCTAACAGAGAGTCAGCTAACACTTTTCATTTCATTATCTCTTTTCATCTGATCTTTTCTTGGCACGTGTCCATGTTGTGTTTAGTTAATGAGTGCTGAATTGTTAATTTTTTTCTCTTTTTTATCATCAACTGTTTGCCATAGCTTTGCCACCTACAACCAACAGTCAAAGGACTTGTTTAATTTTGACAGATTTTTACTGATAGTTCTAAGTTGTCTTTAAAGTGATAACATTTTCTTACAAATTGACCTTAAAATGATGGTTGGCAGGCATGGGCCTAGTAAAAGACATAGAAAGCAAGAGGAATTACAGTTTGAACTGTTGTAATCTTATTACTTTTAAAAAAATATGGATTATGTCAACTTGAAAGTTAGCACTAAAGTTTAGATGGACAAATTACAGTTATTCCCAGCTATGCTTATCTTTGCAACTTGTTATTATACCCATGTTTATTAGCTTAAATAGTGACAAGTGGTCCTTACCTGCAACAACAGGTTTTCCTTATTACAAGTACACTGTTATTTGCACTACAGTTGTAGCTAGACGTTTAAAACTTGTATTCAGAGTAGTCAGTCGCTTTGCACCCCAAAGTATACACAATATTATTTCCATAACAGGCTACTACTGTCTGAGTAATGACTAACTTTTTTTCTTAGCTCTATTGTTCTCATTCTTGATTGCATCACGTCATGAAGAATAACTTCTGAACACAGTGCTTTACTGCAATACCAAACTAGTCAGCGCTGCACTATGCCAATATCCCATGCTGTGCTACCTATTCACACAGTGATGCAGAAAGGAATAGCTTACACTGCTACTCACCATCGACTTTACCATCTGGAAAGCAGCAAGTTGCATTTTATAGGTATCACACCTAATTCTACTTCACCTGTAAGTATGTTCATAGCTGAAAATGCTATACAAAGCATTTGCAAACACTTTAACTGTAAATTTCTGTCTTACAGTTGATTACTTACGGTAGCACATTTGTCTTCTTGCAGTCCATGGGAAGTCCTTTTTATGGTTAATCAAAAAAAAAATGATTTCACTATTACATCTTGATTTTGTAGTCACAAGGGCTATTTTAAGTCCCTGTGGCATCACAGTTATCTTATAATAAGATCTTTTTTTTTGGGCTGTTTCCATTAGGGGTCACCACAGTGGACCATCTGTTTCCATTTATTCCTGGCCTCTGCAAATAGCTTTTTTTTCACACCAAATACCTGCATGTCCTGTCTTACCACATCCATAAACCTTATCTTAGGCCTTCTTCTTTTGGGTCTACTTTAATTAAATGAAAGCAGAATCCATCGAATACGAATCCGTCGACACATAAACAGCAAAATGTGGAAACTGCGAACGCACTAAATAGCGAAATTGGAAATGTCGAATTGTCATAGTTGGCCCATCTGTTGTATAGGTCCATAAGGTAAGTGTGCGATAGATATGGACCTTAGGGTTAGGGTGCGGTTTAAGGTAAATGCATAGATAGGTAATGTATGTAAGGTTTAGTGTAGGGTTTTGTTAAGTGTATGTGTGTGGAATATTTACTTCATGTGGGTATAGTTCTGTAGGGCAAGCGTGCGGTAGTTACGAACCTTAGGGTTAGGGAGGGGTTAAGAGTAGTGCATAGACAGTTGTGTATGTGGGGTTTAGTGTAGGGTTACAAGTGGGGTTTTGGTGCTTTAATTTAGGGTTAGTAGTAGGGTTTTGGTTAGTGTATGTATGTGTTTTTTGTTGTTGTGTTTGTGTAGGTAGTATGTTATGGGCGGTGGGGTTGACCAACTATTGCGGTTTCGATGTTTAAATTTCGTGGTTTTGTGTGTTCGACGCTATCACGTTTCGCTGTTTATGTGTCGACGGATTCATATTCGACGGATTCCACTTTTGTTTAATTAAAGTAGACCCCTTCTTTTCCTCTTACCTGGCAGATCCATGCTTAGCAACCGTCTCCCAATATAGAGATCAAGAGAAGGAGGCAGAAGTGAAACCAAGATTCTTTTTTTCACAACAATGAGCACTTTCATCTGAATTACATGGACTTCATCAGAAAAAAAACTGGCATTGTACACACAACTGTTTAAATACAAGTAACAAGTCACATGTCAAGTTAACAAGGAAGCTTGTTAATCAGTGTGCCCTCTGCGCAATTCAAAGAGCCCTTTACAGTTTTCTGAAAAAAATACACATTATTAAATTCAGTCATAAAAATACAATCAATTTTTTGTGTATTAAAAATAAAAAAAATAAAAACTAACATAAACACATAACTATAACGACAGAGAAATACATCTAGTATAAACTAAAAGACTTTGCATACTGTTATTGTGGTAATGATTATTCAAGTCCCTGTATGAAGGTTATCCTTGCTAAGAATAATTACATATAATAAGCAGACTTCAGCCTCAATAAGCAGGCTAGGGAAACATTCTCATTTAAACCTGGTGGTTCCGTGGCATTACATCTAATCTACCATTTACGTTCTTTGTACTCTAAATAATCATCACGTGGACGCCCTCTGGGACATAGGTCAACATGGTCAATAACGCAAAATGTAAAATAATGTCTGCGGTGTGCTTTTACGTTTGCTAAGTGCATTTTTTTTCATCTTGTCTATGTATATCATATTGGTGCTGGCAAATCCTGTTCTTAAATGCACTCTTAGTTTTCCTTATGTAATAACTGTCACATAATTGACACTTGACCATGTATACCACTCCTTTTGACTAACAAAAATATATTTTGTTAACCTAACATAACTCAGTTCTGATATCTTGAATCTCTCCCCTTCTGCTATAAATTTGCACTGAGAACAGTTTTACACTTAACCATACTTCCTTCTCTTTTTTCTAAGTGGATACATTCAAATGATGTCTTCAAGTAGATGCCTGTTTTAAAAATGATAAGGCTTCTCACCAACATTATTCAAATATTCATTATCAACTTTAAATACATTCCAGTTTCAACTCAAAATACCCTTATCTCATAAAACTGTAGATTATAGGGAAGGATCAAGGACCTATAAAATTGTTCCATTGGTTCTTGCAATGTTATCTGATGCCCAGCAGGAGTAAGTTCCACACCAGACCCAAGTAAGGGTTTGTACATGCCTTGCTCCCTCTTTCTTTCTAGGCACTTCAGAAACAATGTTTTGTTCAAGATATTCTGGGTAACCCCTCTTCATGTTTAAAAATGCATTACTATAAGCATTGACAAGTGATATGAAAAGAACTGGTAATAGAAGCTGTGAGCCATGCCAGGAGAAGTAGGGCAGTGGATGTGTAACATATGCCAGCACAGCTAGCTGGAATTTATTAAAGAAGTATATGTCATTTGTGTATCAAACTGATTTGTACAGATGCTTGTATTTAAAAATGCATTTGTAAAGTTGCTTGTGTTAAAATGTATCAACAGTGTGCCCTGCTGGAAAGAAAGGAAATGTATACATATTCTTGTAACTGAATTAAATGTATATGTTTTAACAGAGGATACTGAAAGAAAAGAGGTTAATCACAATTCAGCTGCAACAAACTTTGAAAATAGTAAGAAATTAAAAATGACTGGGCCTAGGCCATAAATAATTTATCTCACAGTTTTGAATGAAGCCAGAGATGCATTTTCTGTAAAAAGTATGGTTTATTAGCTCCTGTTGGAATAAGGGAAGTGTTTTATTGTTTTATGACTTCCAGGAGCTGCAGCAGATCTGAGCAAACCTCTGTCTGTAGGTATGGTAGCACATAGGTGCTAAAATCCTGGTAGCTTCTAGTGATGGGTGATAATGTGGGAAACAGAATCAGATGACCAGATATATGTGATGTCATTCTGTAAGCCATAAATAATATTTATATTTTAGTAGGAGATTGCTGTCAGTATTCTGTCTTGGATCTGACAAGAACCACTCACCCACATCATCTTGCCTTGCTCTATTCAGTAAGTATGAACAGTAATTCTTTAGATCAGTCAGGACAATATAGTGAGAATAATTGCGTATTGTTTTTCTGTAACTGTGTGAATCTTTTCAGCTGTGTTATTTTTTAATATTTCCTGTGATTGAAATGCTGGAGTTTATTGTAAATAGATATTTAGTATTTTCTTGTTCTTTTATTATTTATTATTAAATATATTTAAACTTCTCATCGTGGCTGGTCCTTTTAGAAAAATATTTAAGTTTTGAGAGTATTTGCATATATTTATTTGGTGATTACTCTGGCCACTCCTGAAAGCCTTGCTGCTGGTCAAACTATCATTTGTATTAATATTAACTTCACTCAGTATAATTGGATACCCTTTTAGTAGTTTTATAGTAACTGACTGGTGGCAGTGAATATACCTTATAGTATGGGAAAGTTGGTAGAGCTAGTAATCTATGCCAGCCTTTCCCAGGTGTATGTGCTGGAAAATTAAGAGTGTGTGTGTCAACTACTTGGAGCAGGGACACAAAGCACTGCTTCACAGAGAGGGTGCTGGAAGACTTGAACACTCAGCTGAGGACCTAACCCTATAGCTGTGCCAATGGAGAGTTGTATTAGGGACCTGGAGGGAGACAGATAGAGAAATCCAGACCCCAGGCTGAGTGTGTTCCCGGTGTGCTCTTAAGGCAATTTGTGCTTGATGCAGCAAAGTCTGCATCTGGAAGTATTGAGTGATTAAAATTGATCTTAAAATATATATAAACAGCTGTCCTGATGTTTCATCATCAGAAGATAGTCATAATTCTTTTACCTTACTTAGATAATGGTCTAGTGAATTGGGAAGGCACTAACAGGAAGAAATAAGTCTGTAACAACAAAGGGGTTACATCACATCTGTTGTGCTGTCACAGATGCAATAAGCCTGTGTTTAACCTAGCTTCCAAGTCTAAAAGAAGAGAAAAATATGCAAGGTGAAATACAGTCTTTGAGGGGGGGGGGTTAAAAAGTGTACAATGAAAAAGATCCAGCTATATTATTAGTAAAATGGCACAGTGGTGCAGCGGTAGCATTGTTGCCTCACAGCAAGAGGTTATCCGGTTCAATTCTCGGCTGGGGTGCCTTCTGTGTGGTCTCTGCATGTCCTCCCTGCATTTGTGTGGGTTTCCTCCAGGTACTCCAGTTTCCTCCCACATTGCAAAGACATGCATCTGGAGCTTTTCTCCCGGGCCTCCGCTGAAAATTGGCTACGTTCCAAGTTGGACTTTCCCCGGTTAACAAATGTTAAATAAAAAGAAACAAAAAAAGTGCAATTTCCATCAAAAAAAGAAGTAACAGAATCAAAGCAATAAGATATTGATTAGAAATTAGAGAAAGATAAAACATGGTTATCAGGTCACATGGATAAAAAACATTAAAAACCTGGTCTACTGAAAGGTGATTGAAGAAAGAGAAAAGAGATATGACAAAAGCCTTTTAACTATTTCATGGGAATGTAAAGTTTAAACAGTTATAATGTTTCATGAAGATAACAACAAGAGGATAAATTTAAAGGTTACAAGATGGACCGCTCTGGAAAGAGAGAGAGCAGGTTAGAATTAATTCATAGAGAAAGTTATGTACAAATAGAACAGCCTTTCCAAAGGAGTACAAGGCAAAAATACTGTGTACATTCAAAAGTACATGGCAGTGACATAAAACCAACCTTAAATGAACTGGGTGTTAAGAGGAACCAGTTAAATAAATAAGAATTGCTGTGTATGCATCAAACTGACATGCAGTTCTTCTGCTTTAAAATCTTTGTGTCTTGGTCTGTCTGTCTACTTGTTTCCATCTCTCTCTCTCTCTCTCTCTAACAAGACTGTCATACACAACTTAGAGGTATTGCTTGAAATAATCTCAATAAATATCTGAATGGTCTTCTTGTAAAATAAATATAATGAATCAGTCTTTCAAATCAAATTTTCAAATAAACCTAGTATGAGGTACCATGACTTTGGAATGTTATATATTTATTTAGCCAGTATAAGGAATTGCCTTTCTGTTGTTTCCCCAGTCCCATGTGTCCCAATAGCTCATGGAAATATAAAACAGAACTGTGTTTTGTCAGACCATTACAAGTCTGTATCAAATACTCTGCTTAAAATAATACATACTCCCTGCACCTTGGTTATTTTTGGTAGGATAGGTGAAAACTCTTGTAGTGGGACCAGCTTTTTAAGTGAGAATTACATTATTTTGCAGCCTTGCTCTAAAAGGTATATGACACTTGAGACACTAAGCAAGGTGATAATAGCTGACTTCTGTTTGTTTTGAAGTTTACAATAATACAGTTACACTTATAGCAGTTAAGTGTCACGAATAATGTCCAAAGTTCAAAAAGCCATTTGAATTATCTGATAGCTTTGCCATTATAAACTCTAACCTAATTTTTGCTTATGCATATTAAAGTATAATATATAGATCAGTTGTTATTGTAGCTGCTCTATACAAAAAAAAATGAACTCTTCAGTACATACCAGAATGCATCTGTACCATATTCAGTCTACTGAGCTGAAAAGATGCAAGAAAGAAATGAAGACTTGTACACTATTGAATCAGACATCTAAATATCAAAGTATACATGTAATAGAAGTCCTTGTTTTAAGAAAGTCTTCCTTCACCAGAAATAAAATATAGAAATTGCATATTTAAGTTTCCATCCTAGCCTGTTTATGCATTCAAAACAGTTTGAAAAGATAAATGATGCGGACAGGACATTTTTAACAATGCAATTACATTTAGAAAAGAATTTTGATTTATTACAGTTTCTAACCACTTAAGTGAATTGATCCTTCTTGAACTTCTTTTGTAATATCATTGGCTATAAGTGCAGAAGGCAAATGTGGTATATATCTACAGTTCAGAGTATTCAGTCAGTCAGTATGGTTTTTGGAGCTGGGAGGAAACTGATGCACATGGAAAAACATGCCAAAATAAGGGGAACAGGCAGAGTCATTGCAGACAATAACCAGAAGTCAGGACTGAAACCCAGTTACTTCAATGAAATAATGTTCAGGAAACATTTACAGTGGGGTCAGTGGTTTGGTATCTGAGGCATAAAACTTAAAGAAAATTGATATCACTGAGTAAAACATAATACAAAACTGCAGAAGTTGTTCATGTGATAGCAACTACCTTACCTTGGTCTGCCACTCTTGAGAAGCCACTTCATGTCCAACCGCAATATGCCAAACATGAAAACAAAATCACTCAAGATCTTTTCTTTTTTCTTTGAATGAATGATTATATATCTACAGCTATATATCTTTATATATATATATATATATATATATATATATATATATATATATATATATATATATATATATATGGGTCTACTTTGTTTCACTGAAAACACACTAAGCTCCTTTCACTGAAAATCAGTTGCCTGAGCACAATCAACTGAAAGCTCACTTCACTGAAAACTCATTTGACTGCAACTCATTTTGTTGAAAGGTATATGCCCTGTTCTCCACTGTAGTGTGATCCTGGAGTTAGTATATATAGTAAGGGGGGGGGCACAGCCCCCCACATTGGGGGTGTTGGTAGGCCCCCCCCACCTATTTTAAATGTTGGAAACCATAAACATAGATAATTACAAGTTGAATGAATATCTCTTTCCAGAAGATAATATATAACCAAACTATGTGGGGGGCTGTGTTGTCCTGTTCGATTCTCAGCTAAAGCGTCTTCGGTGTGGAGACATGCATGAATGGGCGTACCTTCGTTGAAGGTTGTGCGTCAGGCATGGCAAGTCGGTATGTAAAAATCTACTGCCAATCATTAGCAGACTGGAGTTCCGCTGTGGCGACCCCTAACCGGTAAAAGCCGAAAGATACAACATATATATATATATATATATATATATATATATATATATATATATATATATATATATATATATATATATATATATATATATATATATATATTATATATACATATACATATATATATATATATATATATATATATATCTCTCTCTCTCTCTCTCTCTCTATATATATATATATATATATATATATATATATATATATATATATATATATACATATATATATATATATATATATATACATACACACACACACACACACACACACACACACACACACACACACACACACACACACACACACACACACACACACACACACACACACACACACACACACACACACACACACACACACACACACACACATCTCCTTCAGAAGATTGACAAACCAAAAGACTGAATTCAAAAACATTGAAAATTATAAATACTGAATATATATTTAATGCAGGGGCACCTCTCCTGTGGGGAGCTGTGCCCCCACACCTCCTGCTAACTATTTATACCAACTCCAAGATCACACAACAGTAGAGAAGGAGCAAATTCCACCATTCAGTATTTTGAATGTTCAGTCTTTTGAGATTCATTGTTTTGTTTTTTCAGTCTTCTAAAGTAGACCTATATATATATATATATATATATATATATATATATATATATATATATATATATATATATATATATATACACACACACACATATATATATGTGTATATACACACATATATTTCAGTATAACTTATGCTGAAAACCTTATAACTGACAATATCAATGTCATAGGATAGACCAGAGATCAAAACCCACAACATGAATAACCCACACATATAGTTGTCAGGTAATGAAAGAAAAGTGTAATGCTATAAGGTATATTTTATCTTACAAGCATGCTCCACTTTACATGTCTATTCTTTGTGGTATATGAATAACATAATTATATGAAAAGCAAAGCATTATATTAAATTGTCACCAAATATATGTGACACTATGTCATATATTGTCCTTTAGCTGACTAGTATGACAAGCATAACTGCAAATATAACTTAGCTCACGACAGGAATAACAATGCACATTATGTTCACAAACATATGAGAAGGTATATACTCACTGATGACAATAACCATGATGGGATCAACATATTTTGTGAGCATCTGCACTCTACAGGATGGAGGCATTACACATAAATAACAGCATACATTTCTCACTGTAGTACATAACATAAAATACAGCCTTATTAGAAAAGCAAAGCAGCTTTCTAAAAAATGCAAAGTCATAATGCTAAAACATGCATTCATTAAGTGCATGCTCATTTCTTAACTCTGTAGACTTAGTGAATTTAAGGATCTCTAATTTCACCCAGGTAGCACCCTCTCTAGAAATGAACAGTGAAACCATGGCATTATCTTGACACATTGAAAAGATTTATAGTGTTTAGGACATTAGCACTGACATTATGCGGTGCAGAAAACAGAGCACATGTACTTAGCTTTGTAATTCTAACATTTTACATTTATAGATCTAGATTATATATATTTAACATTTGTTTACCAGGAAAGTCCAAACTGGAATGAAGTAAATTTTCAGCAGAGGCCCAGGGAGAGACAATCTAGATGCATGCCTTTGTAACATGGGAGGAAACTGGAGCAAACCCACATGAATGTAGGGAGGAAATGCAGACTCCACACAGAAGGCACCCCAGCAGAGAATTGAACGGGGGACCCTCTTGCTGTCAGGCAACAATGCTACCGCTGCACCACTGCACTATCCAAGATACCTGTGTTATCACACTTGTCCTTTACTCTTTCACAGTAGAAGTCTAGCTGAATGTGATATTCTCATAACTAAGCTACTGAAGCATGTTACCATGCAAACAGATGTCTGGAAAACAAACATGTTCTTTTCTTTCTGTTATGAGCATTATTCACATTTAATATCTAGCCACAGTCCTGAATACTCACTCTTGTACTGTTAGGACATGTGCATGGTATTGTGTAGGTCCTCACACCATGTTTACCTGACCAGGTCTTCAAGCAGACTGAGTAATTCAGTAATGATAATGAGAACACCTGATTTACATACTCTATCTGTCCAGAGGGTTTCCTCTATGTGATATAAGCATAACCTGTGGCTATGAACTTCTATCATGGTAGGGAAGACTGCTTGGATTCACCAGGTCCTTCAAAACTAAGATACTGCTTTATGACTGAATTGACTTAAATTCAATTGCATTATCTTGGGACAACTTTATTATAATTCCTGTCAAGGTATGTTATGTTCTTTGCAAATAATATGTTTATGATTTTAGTATGTTTTGCTGGAAATTGAGTGGTGTTTACACTTTACACTATTGTGTTTGTAATGAAAGCATAATACTGGCTTTTGTAATGATCCTCAACATATATAGCATGGGTTTATGGAAACATTTAGCTGAGAATGCAAACACGTTTCTAACTTAAAAGTTGCAAATGTTAAAGTGACATTTTTGAAAATGTTCTTTGGTAAGGTGGCTGTGTATGCCTGACATAATCAACTCTCATTCCATTAGAAGTGCTGTGTGGTTTTGCCTTTTGTGGTTGCAGGGAGGTATCTGTAGGAGGCCTTGGCTTTTTTATTACATAAGTGAGTGCTGTCTGCAATTTTCAATGTTCGTTTTATAAGGAAGGTTTAACAGTTGCTATTACAATGACATTGATATTTATTGCAAACAAAAGTTGTATTTTGCCCACATACCCTTAGGATTGTTTACAGATGATTGACTTTAGAAGATTATTTTAGTTTAAAAGTGTCATTGCATATACTTATTTTATTGCTAATTCTGCTATATACTATGGATATAATCAAATGTCTTTCTCCTTATTTAGTTCTATTATAATTGTGCTACAGGCGGCAGGGATTTTGCAGTTATGTGTTAGATGTCTGTACATATATATATATATATATATATATATATATATATATATATATATACACACACACACACACACACACACACACACACACACACACACACACACACACACACACACACACACACATATTGTTTTCTACCCAATGCAGATCACCTTGTAAGAGCACAAGTTCTGTTGATTTGTCTCATAGCTATTTTTTTCTTCACTACAGGGATATTGCACCTATTCAGGTCATGCAAACCTGCATTTTCAGATGCTTACAATGAGGTTATAGTCCAGGCACTCCATCAACATGACTCACTCATCTTAGCAAAAAATATTAGCTGACAGGTCCTTTTGTGACCATGTCTGGCAACACTTGGTCAATGTGCATGCTCTTGGTGGCCATGGTTGTGATTACAAGGTTGTCAGGCATAGGGCCAGCAGTAAGATAACAAATGCCAGAAAGAGAGCCATTGCTGTTGCATGAAAATGGAGAGCTACCTGTAATGGTCCTGTTATCAAACCACCACTCACTGAAATAGAGCTGTTCCTGTCAACCGTAGTGGATGCAGACAACTGAGAGGAGTTGCCCAGTACCATGATGGATATGATGGCACAGGTGGAAGGTAACCAAATATATAGACATATAGATATATTAATTTGTGTGTATGTACATATATATATATATATATATATATATATATATATATATATAAAATTGATTTTTAGTGTTCTAAGTAGTTGTGTTTCATGTGGCATTGTATGTTTAATGTGTATCCCATCTCTATAATCTCTAATTTGTCTGTCCAGGCACATCTGGTATTGAGGTTCCATGACCACCTGCACATGGTATGGGTGCAACTTTTCATTTGTCTTCAAATCTACCTTACTGAAATGTTTACTTGCTCTTGCATCTATTATTGCTTTACTCTGGTTTATGTAGCATATATCTGATTTTTTCTTGTACTTCTTTTTGTGCTTTATTGCTATACTCACAGGTGAACCTGACAACATCAATGTGGTGGAACCCATACCACCTGATGTTGGAGTATCTGTATCCTCTGAGAATGATGACAGTGATGAACACATCTTGGATTGCAGATGGTATGTCTCAGGCTCCTACATACGCCCTAAAGTTTAGGCACAGTCAGTATGCCTATGCATACTCATGGCATGATGCCATCTGAGACTGAACAGGTTGAGGGTGACATGGTTGAGCAAGATAATGTGGTTACCCCAGTTGTAGATCTGGCAAAGTCTTCTTCTAGAACAGGTGTGTTAGTAGAGGTGTTCAGAGGATGCATGCTTACTTCTTTCCTCCTGAAGTTGTTGTGTCATTAGGTGCCACCTAACATATGTTTAGGGTCATCATGGACATACATGCAAGTTCCATCAGAGCCTCAAAAAAGCTAGTCAGAGTACTGCATGCCATGCATTCTGTTGTGTGAGACCACCTGAACAGTGTGTGTGTGTGTGTGTGTGTGTGTGTGTGTGTGTGTGTGTGTGTGTGTGTGTGTGAGTTATTGGACTGGATGATTAAGACACACTGGATTGTGCAGTGTCTGATATGGAATGTCTGCTGGATGTGGATCAGTATCCATGTGGCCACACGAACCGCTATATTGTCTGATGTTGGCTGACGTGGCCATGACAGATCTCACTCCAGTAGTGGTACTACTTTCACTGCTCTTTCAGTGACTGAGATGTTCACACCTAGAAAGGGGAAAGCAAGTGGTTGTATCATGTACACAGTCATGATGAGATTTCATCCTGCAGACATTGCTCATGTTCTGGTAGCACCCAGATGTCTAGCCAGGGTCATGGAACTAACAGTGTAACTGCAGGCAGAGGTAGTTCATGTGGCTGATGGTGGTGAATTGTATCCATTATCATGCATGACTCATACCTTTCCAGGATGCCAGGGCACAGTGCTTTAATTATAAATGCATAAATGCTTTGTCTGTGCTCTTGAAGACTCGCAAGCAGTTCACCTCATCTTGCCTATGCCACCTCCCCACACACAAGTATATACATCTTTATTATTTGACTTCTTTATATCTAATGCTGCTGGCCCTTTCAATGTATACTTGCTATTAACCTGATTTCACACACAAAGACACAAAGACATACACACTCACACAAACACACTCACACACACAGACGCACACATGCATGTCTTTTGTATCAGGCTTGCCTCCTTTAGCCCACACTGTGCATGTTGTGATGACTGTTTCATGCCCTTTACACATTTCTGTTTGACTCAGGGCTGCCTGTGTCTGATGTACAGAGTAGATATTTAATGCTTGCTTAGTCAGATGCCTGTTTCCATTAGGATATTTTACTGAATTGCATTTTTGTGTTATTCTGCTGGAAATTCAACTGTGTTAGCATGTTGTGCTTCTAACTATAGTAGTAGTAATGTTGGTAGTACTATAGTCCTATTCATACTGAATTATTGCTTGCTCAGCACCTTGTGCAGATGATGCTGATATTGAATTGGTCACTGCTGGGGTGACTTTTATGTCTGTTGCACAGTATTGAGCAGGCCACACATATTTGGGCAATACATTGTTGGTTTACTCTGTTAGATGGCATATTCTCATTTATGTCTTCTTCTATTTTCTATTTATAAGGCATGCAAAAGTATGCTTGATCATATCTGTACACGGATGATTGTGAAATTTAAGTAAACATTTTGAGTTTGTTTGACAAGCAGTTCCTTTGGTTTAAAGCACAAATTCTATAAATGTGCAGGTAAAAGCCTTTATATATACCTTTTAATAGTATAATTGTTTTAATATTTTTCTGTTGTATATGTGAGTCATACGTTACTGCTGAGATTCCTGTAGAGTTGACCAACATTTTATCTTAGTAAAGTACAGTATTGACATGTGAGGGTACTTATTTATCTGTTCTTTGTAATTTCATCACTTATCTTGGTTAATTATGCTGATAAATGTTGTCTTTTCTGGGATTAACTCTGTTTGATGCTCATAGAACACAACCAGTATATGGGTAAGTAAAGGGTGATAATTTTGCATGCATCACCATTAATGTTTGTAGCTTTTCACATATGTAGTGAGTGTGTGCTATTGTCTGCCTGCTAGCCAGGGCCATAGCATAATGTGCATATCTCTGTCTGTTAGGCTAATCCCCTGCTATTGGTTCTTCATCTGCTTCCTTGCTTGGATCCTCTGTCCCTGCCTGTGGTACTGGGAGCTAGGTCTTAGACCTTGTTTTCCCTGCTAAAACTGTTACCTATCAATAATGTTATATAACATGGTAGAGACTCTCAGTATTTTGGCAGATGTGTCTGGGTCATAATGCAAGGCACCTCCAGATGTATCTAAACTTTTAAGGTGTGACTTGAGCAAGCTAAAACATGCTCTATCATACTTTTAGTTTGAATGTGTGTATCATTGTAACCCTTTTCAGTGGGGTTGTGTGGGTTACTCATGGGCATTATGAGCCAAGGTTCCAATGCATAAGCTGCACCCCCTCCACTAGATGTTCTTGTGGTTAGTTGCCCCTAGAAAACCTTAGATAGAGGTCACAGGTGTGCCATGTGGTGGAGTCATGGAAACTGCCAGGGTTACTTCCATACACAATATAGATGATCCCTTGGGCATTACAGACCAAGTGATAGTTGATAAGAGTGATAGCCCTTTCTGTTAATGTACATTCTTCCCTGTACATCAGGTGGGGCATTTATTTCTATGTGTATCCAGTCAATGGCCTCTAGAATTTCAAGGAAATATGCTCTGTCACAGAAATATTGCATGATGGTAGCTTTCTCTTCTGCGATATGTAGAAAACTTTCATGCTGCAGCACAGCATTGAGGAACTGGTGTAATATTCTTGAGGCTGAGACTTGCAACACCCTGAAAAATGCTTGTAGCTAGTATATGTAATGTTATATGTATTTGGTTTCTACTGGAATAGGTTCTCCAAAATTTCTAAAGGGCTTCAGTTGAGGTTGGCAGATGTTGACAACCTGCTGTAGGGTATGTCTTCCACCCTGTAGTTCTCTATATTTCTATCTCATGCAATCCATGAGAGGTCAAATGTGGTCTAAACATTCTATGCCTTCTAGGCTGAGGTATGGCAGCAGCAGCAGAATGTTGTATTTAAGCCTGTTATGCCTACAGATTAATGACAGTAGCAGGACCTGCTAACATTTTTATTCTAAGTGTCTTCATTGCTATATTCCACAGAGCCTTACAAATGAGATCTAAAGGGGACACAGTATGTTGGCAAGGTTTTATATGTTTCTGAACTGCTCATCTATACTGATTTGCCTGATTACCATGTAATTCATCTACTTATTCCTTCGCTAGCATATTGAGTCAGCTGCAGTGGTGCAGGGGTTAATGTTGTCGCTTTGCAGCAAGTAGTTCTCTGGTTCAGTTCTGGGCTGGAGTGCCTTCTGTGCAGAGTTTGCATGCTCTCCCTGCGGTTGAGTGAGTTTTAAAGACACGCAGGTAGGTGCATGTGTGCCTTCTGTGAAGGATGGGCACTGGGCTGGTAACTCAACACTGTAAAAATGCCACTGCCAATTAATCTGTGAACAGGTGATCCACTGTGGTGACCCCTTACTGGGAAAAACCAAAAGACGTTGCTTTTATTTTTTCATTAACATGTTCAGATGCTTATTCTTGTTTTGCAGCTGGGCTTGGTATGTAGACCTGTTTATTGAATACCAAACAGCACTCCCATTACTGGTCATCACACAAATGAGCTTAGAGCAAAAGGTAGTCATTCATGAACACAGCCGCGGAGTATAAAGCATGCTTCTGCATGAACTCAAGTAGCACTGATTGTGAAATAGAATTGAAGCTGCAGTTATTTAGAAGTACAATTTCACATAAAAGTGACCATCCTATAAACTGATTCCACTTTGGAAGATACAGTGTTAGTGCATCAGATAAATTGACTTGCCCCAAATCATGAGATATGTCAGTGGAATTTAATCACTTTGGCACTAATAAAATAGAAACAAAATAATTAGTTCATCAAAACGATCAATAAATCTCCAAATATAAAATAGTTTTTGCAGAGAAACAAGTCCCCTTCACCGTGTGTGTGTGTGTGTGTGTGTGTGTGTGTGTGTGTGTGTGTGTGTGTGTGTGTGTGTGTGTGTGTGTGTATCTGCATGCATCTGTGTGCGTGTGTGTGTCTGTGTGTGTGTGTTTGTGTAAGACAGAAAGAGAGAGAAAGAGAGGGGGAATTAATTATCTTCCCTCATTTTACTTTATGTTCTGTTTTAAAAGGTTTACCTTTTTATTTTACAACAGTAAAACTACAGATATTTGTATTTTATAGTTTTTTCTTCTGCAGCAAGCCAACTTTTTCAAAAGCAGTGTTCAGATTACCTACGAGACAAATAACACTTTTGTTACCTGGTTGTGAGTTTGTCAGTAACTAGCTGTCGTACTACTGCCTTGTACAAGAAACTATTGTTAAATACTACCAAGTTTACCTGCTTTTCAGTATTTATAATGTTATTAATTTTGTGCAGAGCAGAAGCCTAGATGGTTCAACCAGCTCCCTGGGCAGGTACTGTGAACTAGCACCCCATCCCTCAGCTCTCAATGAAGAGCAAAAAACAAACAAACAAAAAAAGCACTTTACTGTATTGTCAGTCACTACATTGTAAGCTATCAACTTATCACAATTAGATCTATGCCCCCCTCCCCCTTCCCAGCTCCTCCATTCAAGAGCAAAAAAATAAAATGGCTATACCTTCTACTGGCACAGTAACAAGGTGACCAGATTCATGATACATCCCCCCTCCGTCCCAGACATCCAAATCCTGTTTATTTGCCCTGCCTCAACCCTCCTACAACACATTTTATTAAAAAAATACTGTCCTTTTTAAACTGTAGAAAACTGCTATTTGTAGCAAGCAGATTGCTACAATTTATATCATAACTGCACCCAGGGCAATTGCCCCTCTCTTCCACTCTAGCTACATTACTGGTACAGAGTATCGCAGACATACCATCTAAAGACTAAATGGGAGATAAAAATCACTCAAGGTCCTGACTCAAGAATCTTTTTGGCTTAGTTTTAAGCACTGCAGTTTTGAGTAAAAGATAAAAAAATGACATATTATCAGCAGATTCAGAACAAGCTGCAGTTCCTGGATCCATGCAATCCATTATCAGGAATATTTGGCCACTGTCTGTCAGCACTGCTTTATATAGCCTTTGTATCCTAACACTGTGGTCAACAGTTATAGGTTCATAGGTTCATAGGTTGATACTAGGCTATCTGCCCTAGGGCATTTATAAGCCTAGACAGAGTGTGTTTGGCTTTTGCCACCCTTTTAGATTAGTTGACTGTGCCTCTGTATAGTAGGTCACAGAAGATAGCCCTTTTAAGGTTAGTTTACTGTGCCTCTGTCTAGTAGGGACACAGAAGAGATCCCGGGGGTAAACCTATGATCTCCCATCCACTCGTCAAGATTTCTCTTGAAGAGGGTCATTGAGGGGCTCTGCCTAACATGGATTGGGATTTTGTTCCAGAGTGAGGGGAGCCTCTGGGATATGAAACTGTCCCTTCAGCATGTCCTATTTATTTCTGTGCTGAGTTTTAAGTCCCTGGAGCATGTAGCTCTAAGAGATTTGGATTTCCTGAGGTGGAGCATGTCCATTAATTCTGGGTTGGACATGGCTTTATACATCAGGCACAGATCGCCTCTGAGTAGGCGGTAAGCAACTGAGTAGAGCTGGAGTTTCTTTAGCCTAACTGTGTAGGGCATCTGTTTGAGTCCCTTGATCCTCTTGGTGAGGTACTTTTGGGGTCTTTCCAGTTGCTGCAGGTGTCGGGTAAGCTACATCCCAAATGGAGCATTGTATTCAATTATGGGCCTGATGAGTGATGAGTAGAGGGGCACAATGACCTCTCTTGATGTAGATGTGAACCCTTTTGTGATAAGGTGGGCTATATAGAAGGTCTTTCTAACCACTTTGGCAATGTGATTGTCAAAGGAGAGATTGCTGTCTACTTGGGTCCCCAAATCCCTAATTACTTCTTCCGTACTTAATGGATTACCACCTATGTGGTAATTTGTGGGCACTTTGTTTTTCCTAAAAGGGATGACTATGCACTTTTTGGCATCTAGCTTTAGGCCACGGCTCTGGCACCAGTTATCCATCTCTGTGAGACCCTTTTGGAGGATGCTTGTGTCAGTCGGCAAGTCGATTATGGCACCCAGTTTGCAGTCATCTGCGAACCTGGTCAGCCATAGTCCTCCCATGTTAGCCTGTGCCTCAGAAAAATATATACTGAACAAGAGAGGTCCCAGGACTGAGCCTTGTGAGACGCCACTTGTAATTGGTTTAGAGTCTGACATGGCACCTGCAATTCTGACCATGTGGGTTCTATCCCTGAGCCAGTTTGCAACCCATCTTGTGACATAGGGGTTGATATTTAAGCTGGTGAGCTTATTTATGATGCCCTAGTGGGGTATTGTGTCGAAGGCTTTTGCGAGGTCCAGATAGGCTGTGTGGACTACCTTCCCTTTATCTATGACCTTGGTGACTGTTTCAGAGAAGTCGACCAGGTTCAAGAGGCAAGATCTGCCCTTAACAAAGCCATATTGGGTAGGAACCAGTGTTTGAAGGTTCCCAATGTCTATGAGTTCCATAATTATACCCTCCATAGCTTTGCAAACCAGGCTAGTCAGGCTTATAGGGCGACAGTTTCCGGGGTCTGTTGTGGCACCACCTTTGTGGAGTGGGACCACTGTTGCTGTACAACATTCCTTGGGTACATATCCTGTAGTAAGGCTGAGATTGAACAGTGACTTTATGTGAGGGTTCAGTTCTTCTTGGAGCTCATGTAAGACGCAGCCCGGGACACCGTCCAGTCCCATTGATGCTGTGTTTTTTGCTTTGGAGAGGGCAGCTCTCACCTGTGCATCTGTGATGTCAGGGAGGCTACACTCTGTTGGGATAGACATTTGCTCTTTTGGGGGGAAGGGGGGGGAGAAGTTTGCACTGAACCTGTCTGCCAGGATGTTGGCAATGTCTGTGGGTTCAGTGTAATTTTTTGTCATTTTGCACTAACTCAGAGCATATCTGGGAGTTGCCACCCAGGTTCCTGACATAACTAAAGAAGGCCTTGTGATTATCTTTAGCATCTAGTGCAATTTTTCTTTCGAAGCTAGTCTTAGATGATTTTATGAGGGATCGTAGTTTCTTGCTAGTACTGATCAGAGATGCCTTCCCTTTTTGGGATTTTGCTCTATGCTGTAGTAGCTTACTCCTTCTGTTGTATAGCTTATTTATGGCTGGGGTCCACCAGACAGTTCTCCTGCCTTTGGAGGAGTGAGTCTTGGCTTTATTTGGGATAGCACGATCCTTGCATTCTTGTAGGTGTCCATAGAATGCATTTGTAAAGGATTCTGCGGTTTGGGCCATATTTTCCACTGGCCTGGGGGCTTTGAAGGATTCCACCTCAGTTTTGAGAAGTGTGAAGTTTGCTTTTGAGAAGTTCTTCACCGTGGTTTCCGTGGCTGGGGGTGGGGACGCGATATGGATGTCCAGTGGGATTAATTTATGGTCAGATCTTACCAATGAGGGATATACCTCTGGTATGGTACATAGAGTCCCCATGTTGGTGATGATCAGGTCCAATATGTTTTCCCCTCTTGTGGGAGTGGTGACCAGTTGTTCCATAGCATTTGAGTTTATAAATTCTAGGAACCATTGGGCGAGGGTGTTGGGACTTTAGTAGTGCCCCCAGTCTATGTTTGGGTAGTTAAAGTCACCCAATATAATGGTGTTTGGAGAGACCTTCATATTCTCCAGTGTTCTCAGGAAAGCCGAGTGGGGTTTCTGAGTTTGGGAGGGTGGTCTGTAGCAGGCTACAAACTGAAAGGCAGTTTTGCCCACTGTTAGTTGCACATGGATGGTCTCCGATGCTTCGTGCAGCGCCACTAACCTGGAGGTGTGGGTATCATTGATGAATATGGATACTCCCCTTCCTTTTGTGGTTTGGTCCGAGTTTTGGGGCTGAAAAGCATGGTATGAGGTATAACCTGGTAGTGCTGGGGTGCTCTCGGGATCCTTGAACCAGGTTTCTGTTACTGCACAGATATAGATATTCTCCATACTGAGGAGAGCCTCAAGTGCGTGCATCTTGAGGTTTAGACTTCTGGCGTTGAGCAGCATTACCCTTAGTTTCTTTTTCCTTGTGTTGTGTATGGAGGTGGGTTTGTCTTTTGAGCCTTGCCTAAAAAAGGCACTATGGGGGTGGCAAGAGCCTTAGCCAGTATTCGAAAGCCCATGGGTGACAGGTGCAAGCCGTCCCTAGCAAAGCAACATGGCTTGTTGAGCATGTCATCCTAGGCTGACAGACACTGGATCCCCTTTGAATGACACCAATACTTTAGCCAATTGTTAAAATTGATCATTTTGTCTTTATACTGTGGCATCATTCTTGGTGAGGGTAAGATGCTACTCAAGGTCAGGGTCATACCGGCCTGGGCTACATGATCAGAGAGCTCCTCTATGTCTCTTTTCATGTAGTCCAGGGAGGTACGTCTCAGGTCATTCACATCAGCATGGACAATGACGGAGTCATATTTGTACTTGCTTTGGAGTGACCTGAGTGCTTGTGTTATGTGGCGGATCCTGGCACCCAACAGGCAGCTTACAGTGACCTTCTCCTTGTTCAGCATGGTGAGTGGGATGTCAGTGTGTCTGACAACAGAGTCACCTATTACAAGTGTATTAGGTGTGTTGTTTAGCCTTAAGGGCTGTGACTGTGTGGCACACTGACTTTGTGAACTATGTGATATGTGGGCATTGCTGTGGGGTAGCGGTTGCTTGGATGTCTGCTTTGGAGGTCTCTGCTGCTTGGGCAGATTTTTATTTAGAGCCTCCGAGTATGTTTTTGTGTGTTTATGTGTTTGGTTTGCTGTTGCGATAGGTCTATATGAGACTGGATTTGTGGTGTGTGTGGTTACCTTCTCCTCCTGACTGACTGCGCCAGTACTGGGTTGAGAGAGCTCAGCCTCCAGTTTGGCTACATAGTTGCATCTCTCACATATATTTGAGCTTGTTGGGAGGAGGAGATGGTGGTCTGTGTACATAAGGCAGTTGTAACATTGCCTCAAGATTCCCAGATTCACCAGCTGGACTGGAGAGTAAACCCAAAACTGACTTTTGGACATGCCAGAATGGTATAAGGAACTACTTTTTGACTGATCAAAAAGGACCAATAGGGAGCCAAGTACTTAAAGGGAGTATAAGAGGGTGCAGTGCTTTAGTTTATTAGTGCTTACTTATAAGATTACTTATACGAGCAACTGCAGGGCTTTAGAATGAAAATACAGTGCTTACTTTGAGATTTAGAACAGTTCTAAGGGAAAAAGTGAAGAGCAGACTTTTTGGAGCTGGGAATAGTTTAAACCTGTATAGTCAACAGAGTAATAATTTCACCATTCAGACATTATAAAAATGATCAGTGGTGCAGTGGTTAGCATTGTTGCCTCACAGCAAGAGGTTTTCAGGTTCGATTCTTGGCTAGAACACATTTTGTGTGGAGTCTGCATGTCCGCCCTGTGGTCAAGTGACATTTAAAGGCATGCAGGTAAGTGTGTAAATGGGTGTGCTTTCTTTGAAATTTGGGTGTCAGGCTGGCACCTTGGCACTGTAAATATCCACTGCCAATCATTAGCTGTGGTGACCCCTAACCGGGAAAAGCCAAAAGACATTAGTTTAGGCATCATAAAAAAGATCTGTATTCTTATCACAATGACAAATACTAACTGATAGTTAAAACATCTAAAATACAGCACATTGTAATAAGATGATACCAACATGTAAAGGAATGGCATGAGGTTTTCTTATTCTGCGCCACAAAATATGCAGCTGTACTAAATCAAACACTATCTTAAATGTGTCACATTTATTTGAGATTTTTTTCTTGTAAGGCATGTCTTACAAAATTACTAATTATACTTCCTAAACTTCCAAGTGGCTTGCAAAAAAGATCCAGTAACAGAAACAGTTGTAAGTCACTAACAGCATGTAGATCAATCTATAGCCATAATCGAAACTCCTAACAATGTGGACATCCTATAAAAGGGCCTCACTGACAGATGCCTGGTGTAAAAGCAATGGCCTCAAGCTCAATGCCAAAAAGTACATTGTCATCCCCTTTGGTAAAAACTCTGTATCATCCCCTTTGGTAAAAATTCTGTACTCTGTACCCATGAGCTACCACATAGGTGGTAGTCTACTTAACACCAAAAGTGTGATAAGAGACCTTGGGACACAGGTGGACAGTAGTCTCTCTTTTGATAATCACATCACCACAGTAGTCAGGAAATCCTTATACATGGCACACCTCATCACACAAGGTTTCTCATCCAGGAAAAAAGAGGTCATTGTTCTCCTCTACTCATCATTCATTAGACCCATTATACAGTACAACACCCCTTTTGGTATGTACCTCACAAGACATCTACAACAACTGGAAAGGCCACAGAAATACCTCACAAAGAGGATTACCAGCCTCAAACAGATGCCCTACGCAGACTGTCTAAAAAAACTCCAGCTTTACTCCATCGCATATTGCTTACTCAGATGCGATCTATGCCTAACATACAAAGCTATGTCAAACCCAGAGCTGATGGACATGCTCCACTTAAAGAAATCCCAATCCCTCCAAGCTACATGCTCTAGGGACCTAAACCTTTTCACCACAATAACCAGAACATGCTGGAGGGATAGATTCCTGTCCCAGAGACGTCCCATACTCTGGAACAAACTGCCTATCTATATCAAACAAAGCTCCACATTAGCACTCTTCAAGAAAAATCTTGATGATTGGATGGGAAATAGGAAATTCACCCCTGGGATCACCTCTGTGGCTATGCTCGACAGGGGCACAGGAAAATAATTTTCTTGGGTGGCAAAAGCCAGGGTACTTTTTTGGCTAGGTTTATATAGGCCCTAGGGCCAATAGCCTACTACCTACCTATGAACCTATGAACCTATATATCTTTAAGAAGCTATCCACAGGCTTGCACAGGTCAGAGTCAGACTGCCTTTTTATAGTTAGCTGTTGAGATATGAACATTTATGTATGTAAGCTCTGTCTGTTAACTAGTTCATTCATATTTATAGATGCTGCTATCCATCCTGATGTGTTTGTATGTATTAAAGCATCTAAACAAAACCCCAAGCCTTCTCATTATTTGTATTAGAGATGAATGAGCAACATGGTGTCAGAACTGGGATCTCTAAAAGGACATAATGTTAGGCGTGGCACATCTAAAGGGCCTGAAGTCAGAGCTGGCATATCCAAGGGGCAAGAAGCTTAAGATGGCATGCTTAAAATGATTAGAGGCATTTGGTTATGAACAGAGGAATATACAGGAGTGAATTTTCCTAAAAGAGGTAAAACTTCCTAAAACAGGTCAGAAACAAATTTTAAATATTAAATCTTGCTCAGCACTATTTCTTATTTGCAAAATATGAAAAGGGGTATACAAAACATTCTAAATGATATTTGAATTAACAGATATGTGCAATATTTATAAAAGTATTCAAATTACTGCAGAAAATGTTTGAAATAAAGCCTTTGTTTGTGTCGTTCAGCTTTTCCCAGTTAGGGGTTGCCACAGTGGAACTCCAGTCCGCTAATGATTGGCAGTTGATTTTTACATACCGGCTTGCCAGGCCTGACACACAACCTTCAATGAAGGTACACCCATTCACGCATGTCTCCACGCAGAATACGCTCTAGCTGAAAATTGAACCAGACAGCGTCTTACTGTGAGGCGACAACGCTACTGCAGCACCACTACCGCGGTTGAAATAAAGCCCGAATTGCATAAAACTAATAAAATAAGGGAAATTACAGCATTTTCACAAAATGTGTGTATTTTCATATTAAACAAAGATATTCGAGTTTTCAGAATTGTATACAGAGTTTGCACATTTGTGCAGTGTTACTGTGTGAAGATATTTTGCAAAGGACAACCATTACAAGGCATACTTTGCAGAGTACAGCCCTTACAGAGCATATTTTGCAAAGTGAAGTATTTCAAAGAGTTTATTGTGCATTTGAATGTTGTTATAAAATCACAGAACAGTTTGTTCATACATAATTACAAGGACCATATTTTCAGTGTGTTTGTGTATACTTTGTGGGAATGGTAGATGGATTTCAAAAACCAAGTGCACTTGTGTTTGACAGTAATATTGCTGAGAACTAGAGAGTGTTTGATCAAGCGTACAACATTTTCATACAGGCTGCATCTTCTGCTTAATTTAGCTGGGTTAGAAGCCATTGAAAGGGAATGCTCATTTGTGTATGCACCTGCTATTTGTGTTGGAGAGGGGGAAAACATCATATTGTTATACTGGCTTAGTCAAGAGAAAACCCAGAGTGCTTAAAACATAAATTCAGAGAAATGTGTAACCCCAGACAGGTGTTACAATGGAAAGGCACTTACTTTACACAAAGGATCAAAATCCAGTTGAAACTTTTGTAGCATATATAACTGAGAATTGAAGCTAAAATGTGCAGATTTGATGAATTAGGAGATGAGTTGATAAAAGACAAACTTATGTGTGGTATAAATGATGATCCTGTAAGGGAGATTTTGCTTCATGACTGTGATTTAACTTTGAATAAGCCCATCGAGAGTTGTCAGATATAAAATCTTAAAGAAAAACACACAAATATGCTTACAAATGAGAGCAGTTCTATAGGGTACAATGATAAAGCATATGTTGATAGTATGCAGTACATGGTTAAAAGAAGTAGGCCCAAGCACATAGCAGCTGTAACTCCTGCAGCACCTACTAGCAAACCCCAGAACTTTCTAGCACATTCCAGAAGCTGTGCAGTCTCAGTGAAGCATAAGAGTGAGTCAGCAAATTCAAAGCATGGGCCCCAAACAAGTTTCATTGCCAACTGTTGTAATTGTGGTAGAAGTCATGAATCTAAAATGGAAAAGTGTTTAGCTTTTGATCAACAATGCCACAAATGCAATAAATGGTATAATTTCATAAGATGCTTCATGAAACAGTCTATTCGGTAGATTAAATGGGAACAAATGAAGTATTTTGTACTGTTCAGATAAATGGCAAACCCATAGAGCTCAAAGTTGACACAGGATCCAAGTGCAATGTTATGCCAGCAGAAACATTTGCTAGAGTGTGTAAAGGTGAAAGGCTTGATTTGGCAAGGTGTGCGAAACTTGTTGCTTATGGAGGTGAAGAAATTCAGACTGAAAGCTCAGTTGTGCTTTTATGTTACTCTGCTGGAAGGAGCTATGACTTATTATTTTATGTGGTCAAGAGGCATGTCCAGTCATTATTAGGGCTCAAAGACACTTTGAAAATGGGTCTACTTTCATTTACTAAGAAAGTTCACCATGTTAGCTTAAAAGACCACTACTCTAATTTTTCCCAATACATTTTTTCTACCTATGCTGATCTTTTCCAAAACAAACTAGGCAAAGTTCCAGTTGTGTACTCCATGACGTTAGACCCAGAGGTCAGTGCAGTTATCAGGCCAGTGCAAAAAGTTCCAATAGCCATGCAGGATAAAGTCAAAGCTGAGTTAGATAAAATGGTGAGACAAGGTGTGATTTGTCTAATTGAAACTCCAACTGAATGGGTATATTCCATGATGGAAGCTCATAAGAAAAGCTCAGATGACATCAGAATATGTGTTGATCCACGAGATTTGAAAAAAGCATTAAAAAGACCTCATCATCCAAAGTGCACAATCGAAGAAGTTGCAGCCTTGATGCCAATTGCCGCTATTTTTTCTGGGTTAGATGCAAAGAGTTAATTTTGGCAAATTCAGCTTGACAAAAAATTCTCAATGGTCACTACTTTCAGTACTCCATTTAGCAGGTACAGATTTTTGACAATGCCATTTAGGATAAATTCTGCAAGTGAAGTCTTTTCAGCATGCAATGGAGCAAATTTTTTCTGGGTATCCTTGTGCTGTCATAGTAGACAACATACTAGTAGGAGGTCGTGATGAAGCAGAACATGACAGAAAGCTCAGGAAAGTTCAGAAAGGGCATGTCAAGTGAATCTTAAACTCAATCCACACAAATGCAAATTCAGGCTACATGAAGTTTCTTATGTTGGTCACTTATTTATGAGTACAGGCCCATGACCAGATCCTTCAAAGCAAACAGCCATTCTCAAGATGCCAGCTCCAGACAATGTTGAAGCCCTGCAATGTTTTTTTTGGCATGGTCAACTACCTAGGCAAGTTCATTCCAGACTTGAGCCAACTTTCCATGCCACTCAGAGAGCTGACATGTAAGGATGTATCCTGATCTTGGTTAGAATAACACAAAAGCATTTGATGTCCTGAAACAGATAATTGCTAGCCTCCAATGCTCAGATACTATGATGTTCACAAACCAGTTACACTTTCCTGTGATGCTTTAAAATTTGGTCTTGGTGCATTCATTTTACAATAAGAATCAACCTGTTGCCTATGCATCGAGAACTCTTACCCAAACTGAGATGCAATATGCCCAGATTGAGAAAGAGCTTTTGGCAGTTGTGTTTGCATGTTCCAAGTTCCATGATTATGTTTATGGAAGACCTTTCCAGATAAAAACAGATCACCAAGCATTCTTGAGAAAGCCTATGCATTCAGCTCCAGCCTGACTGCAACGTATGATGCTGAGATTGCAAAAGTACAATTTCAATCTTGTCTACAAGAAAAGCAAACTTCTTTATCTTGCTAATAGATTATCCAGATTGCCCAGAACAGAATGAAAATCAAGATTCTCATCTGACTGATGATTTTGAAGTCATGCAAGTGCATAATTTTTCTTCCACACATCTTGATGAGCTAAGAGATCACACAGCTGCAGATCCAGTTTTACAAAGGCTCAACCACTTCATCAATCAAGGATAGCCAACAAAGCAATCTAGTTTACCTCAAGAAGTGCAACCTTATTTTCCATACAAAGATGAGATTTTGTCTGACAAAGGTATCATTATGAAAGGTCTAAAAGTAATTGTTCAAATGTCCTTGCGACCCGAGTACATTACTATTTTGCATCGTGGTCACCCATGAACTGAATCTACCAAAAGACGGGTGAGAGAGAGATAGATAATATTTTGGCCTTGAGCTTGGACATGTGTATAAATACTGAGCATGTGCAAGTCAGACTGCCATTTTGTAGTTAGCTGTTGAGATGTGAACATGTCTGTATGTAAGCTCTGTCTGTTAACCAGTTTGTTCATATTTACAGATGCTGCTATCCATCCTGATATGTTTCTATGTATTAAAGCGTCTGAACAACCCCCCAGGCCTTTTCATTATTTGTATTAGAGATGAAGGAGCGACAGAGCATGAATTAAGCAAGTGACAAAATCTGTTAAAAAATACAGAATGCAGAAATTATCAGCTCAGTTTTAACCTGGAGGATTTATAACAAAAGGAATTAGTCCAACTGTAGGAGTTAACTCATCTCAAGTGAAATATTACAGTAAAATTTCATTGAATAAAACACCACAGCACCATAAAGAAATTACAGCACTGTGTGATTGAGTTACAGTTTAAATCCTGGATCTGCTCCATATTGCCTTTGTTGACATGTTATAAATAAAATAATAACTGTATTGACTCTGGCCACCATCTGTAATTATGCACTTCTACATAATGAGTTTTTCTAGTTCTTCAAAAAGTAAAAAATTCTTTATGTATTAACAAACAAATCAAACTTCCATGCTACTTTCACTGAACAAAGGCAGCATAGCAGCATGTGAATGCACATGGTGTGGTTTATATTAGGTTGCAGCATGACAATGGAAATTAAGAAAGGCTAGAACACCAGGGTCTATATTAGAACAATGAACTTTCAAAATTTCGAGTGTTCTAATATCGAACCCTATGAATCGAAAATTTAAAATATCGAACATACAGAACAGCAAATTTTTTCCTAGGGAAAAAATTTGTTGTTCCAAAACACATACACACAACACAAGCACACCAAACAAACAGCAATCCACACATATACACCTATACTCTTACACCTAACCCTACACTAAACTATACATACACCACTAACTATCCACTTATCTTAACCCAAACCCTAACCCTAAGGACCGTCACTATCGCACAGCCACCTCACCCGCGCCCTAACCCTAACTCACCTACCCCGCCCTAACCCTCATGTCCATACAATCGCACACTTACCTGTACCTGACCTGTAACTTTCCACCACAGCGCTATAAATACCAAAGCAGCAGAAACGGACAACCAAATTCTTTCCCTAGGAAAAAAATTGGTTTTCTGTTTCTTCGATATTTTCAGCATTCGCTGAAAATGGGTTGATATTAGAACACTCAAAATTTTGAAAGTTCGGTGTTTTAATATAATCCCAAACACCAGTGAGGCGGTATTACAGAGTAGTATAGTACACTATGCTCTTCTGTATGCTAGCACCATATTTCACCTATTATATGCAGAAATGAAATCCAATAGGATTTGCAGTCAGCTTTGCCTTTTTGGTAGGTTTTGCTATATTTAATATTTTCTGGTTTTAGATTCTGTGTATTTTTCCTCCACAACAGGAAATATTGTCTAACTACACTGACTCCCTGCTAAACTATGTGAGCAAAATAATGCTCTCTACTCTCAAAAACAGGAAGAAACTCAGCTTTGCATGTCAGTGTGCGAAGGTTACAACATCTCCTATAGCTTAACCCTTCAAATGTATGTTAATGTTAGTCCCAGAGATGAACTACCAATGAAGTGCATATACCATCTATTGGCAGTGGTAAACTGAAGCAATATGCATTCTGAGTTTCACAAGACAGTGGTTAATACATTATATTACTACTTTATTATCTGGAAATGATGGACTTCATTCCATCTTTATCACATCATTCTAGAGTATATTACTTCGTATAAACAATTTTCTTCTTGGAGAATAAATAACAAACTTGTATTATTTCATCTGGTGACCTTTATGGGACTTGTGGATAGTTCACATGCTGAGTTTCAGTATACAGTGTCTGTTTTTCCTCTAGTTTTAGAAGAAATTGTCTTGTCTGAATTTCTCTGTAAAATGCTGTTCAGTTATTTACATTTCACTTCTGAGAGCTGATTAAAACGTGAAATGTGATTCTCAGAATAACTGGGTTAATTCAATGCAACAATCCCAAAAGTTCATTCTGTAATATTACTCTGCAGAAAAATCATTCATTGCAGAATAGTATGTTAAAATGTCTTTTTTCTGAACTGATGTCTGTTCAGTGCTTCTGATATTTAAAAAAGGCTGCTAAACTCTCTCTCATCACCTGTTTGAACTGCTCGAAGCTCCTAGAATATTTCACAGTAATTTCATTATGCAGTCTTTTGTCTCTCTTTCCTTGGCCCTCACTAGGCCAGTCATGGAATATAATTCCACCTTTGGCATGTATCTGTCCAGCTACATGCAACAACTTGAATGCGAACAGAGATACCTTGCTAAACAACATATCTTACATGGATCAACTGAACCCCCTGTCACAATATTTGGTATCCTACAGACTGCTAAGAGGTGACCTTTGCCTGGCATATAAGGCATCTTCCAGCCCATTACTGATGGATTTACTGCATATCAGAAAATCAAATGGCATCAGAAATACTCAGTCTAGATCTCTAACCCTCTTCTGCTACATCAGCAGAACAGTTTGGAGGGACAGGTATATCTCACAGAGGATACCTCTGCTGTGGAACAGGCTCCTCATTCACATAAAACAAAGTTCATCCCTGTCCATTTTCAAACACAACTTAGATCTATGGATGGCAAATAGAAAAATTATCCCAGGAATGTCCCCTGTACTACTAAAGGACAGAGGCCAGGGGTGGCACTTGCTATTGGACTGCAGGACTGCAGCCCTCCCAGCTGTAAAATCAAATAAACTAAAAGAAAAAAAAAAAAGAAAAAATGAAAGAAAACAACTAAAAGAACTAAAAAAAAAACGCAAGTCCCAAATTCGCGCATGCCCACTCGATATTTTCCTGATATCAGACTGCTGGGAAACCAATCTGGAGCATGCGCACAAACTCCAGACTGTCCCACCAGCAGTCCAGATTGGAATGTCAACACTGAACTCCAGATATCCCAGATGTCTATACAGTTGTAACTGCATAGACTGGAAGGGGGTCGGACTACAACGTCCGCAGGCTGGTGCTCTGGGGGGAAGGACAAGGACATGCTCTTTCTGGTGGGACCATAGGACATGCTCTCTCATGGGATTCTACAATTGTGGATGGATTACTGAACTTCGGGGAATGGCTCCAATAGATTATTGACATTTTATGCAGTTGTGAATGGATTGAACTTGGGGCTTATTCAGTCATGCTGGCAGGTATAAGGAAGGGTGTGTGTGTGTGTGTGTGTGTGTGTGTGTGTGTGTGTGTGTGTGTGTGTGTGTGTGTGTGTGTGTGTAAAGAGAAGTTAGGGCATACAGGACTAAGCTCGCTAGCTTTAGAAACAATGTTAGTTCTGACAATACCCGATAAATGTCTGCCATCTTCCAATAAGATGCTGAAAACCCTCCTCCTATGAAAATGGAGATTCTACAGTTATGTTCTCTCAATTATAAAAACAAATAAACAAACAAACATGGGCCCTGATCCTGAATTAAATCTTAAATGGAAACCTTGTACTACAGTAAAAAGTACGCTGCAGAAAAAAAATGGTAATGTAATACTGTTTCTGGCAACAAATATAATTACCAATATGCTAAACTTATTTGAAATGTACTGATACAATCATGGATAAAGTCCCTGTGGAAGAATAAATAAATAAAAAACAATTTAGTGGTGAGCACTGGCCCCTAATGCTGCAAACAGTGTGTAATGAGATCCGATATGCTGAATTAGCTTGTTTACCACATTTTTGGTTCACAGATATGGGAATAAAGGAAGCACAGAGGTACAATGCTTAATGTTGCTGCTTCACAGTGCAGTTTGGTTCTCAGCTGGGATGCAGAGTCTACATGTCTTCTCTGGGTCCACATGGACTTTTAATGGGCAGTCTGATGTCTTCCTATGTCCCAAAGACATGCAGACTAAGTACAGCTGAATTGGAAATAGTCTAAATTGTCCATAGTTGTGCATGCTGTTGTGTGTGTAAAACTGCTCCAGTTGCAGTGGCTACAGAGAACATGTAACCTGGTGGTGGGTAGGGAATTCAGGCTCTTGGCTTCAACCCTGTACCTTGAGTGCAGGTAACAAGAGCCTGAATTCCCTACCCACCACCATTTCTGAAATTTTGCAGATTTTTGTCTCATATTTTGTTCTGTTCTGTTCCTCATAACATCTGTAGTTTCTGAATGCTTAAATTCTGAGATATTTCATGCTGTAGTGGTAGCATTGTTGTCTCACAGCTGCAGGTTCTCAGGTTTGATTCTTGGCTAGGGTGCTTTTGTGTGGGGTCTGCATATCCTGTTTGGGTTTGCTTTGATGGTGCAGTGGCAGCATTGTTGCCTCACCGCTACAGGTTTTCTGGTTTGATTCTTGGCTGGAGTACCTTCTGTGTGGAGTCTGCATCTCCTCCCTATTTTTGTGTGGGTTTTCTCTGGTGTCCTCCCATGTTACAAAGATATGTGTCTGCAGTATTTCTCCCTGGGCCACTGCTGAAAATGTTTTTTTGTTCCGTCACACTTTCCTGGTTAACAAATGTTAAATAAATAAGATTGACAGGCATTTGAATTGCAGACTTCATATTCTTCAGAACATACATAGTAAAACAACTTTTTATTCTAGCAATTTTCTAAGTTTATAAGATGAATATTTGAAATTTGTCCCCATTTGTGGGACTGTATTCCCCCATTATTGACTTCATCCAGGTATTTTGTGCTAAGGTTGAGAGCCATGGCAAGAACTGAATTCACTGTATATGTTTGAGGGCTGTATTCATTCCAATAATTGTGCAAAATATTAGTACCATTTCCATTTAAGCTTTTGTTTTTTAAGGTACCAAAAAAAAAAAAACATACTTTCCAATTTTAGCAATTTATGTAAAAATTCCATGTGTATTGTTAAAGTGCTCAGAAACTGGGCTTTCCATCCTACCATTTCTAATGTCACCCATGTGTTCCATAATGAAAGTATGTTCATTTTAGAGGCATCAGTATATGAGTGCATCCAGTTCTGTATTCATTCCCCCATTACTGGGTTTTTCTGGGTGTTTTGTGCTAAGAGGTTGACAGCTATGGTGAGAACTGAATTCACTAAATGATAGCCATTTAAGTTTCAGTCTTCCACTCTTTCACAAAGCAGCTTATTTGGCATAGTGGTATTTTGCTTTGACTGTTTTGCATAAGGACCAGGGTTCAAGACTGGGCAGTAAAATGTGTGGTGGTAACACAGCATTGTATTATACCAACTTTCTAAGATTATACAAGCAATATTTGTGTCCCTAGTTTTTGGGATTTTGTTCCCCCCCAATAAATTTTAGCCTTTTCCAGATTTCTTGTGCTGTGAAGTTGAGATACAGTTGAGTATTGAGTAGAATTTACAAGGAACTGAGAGCTGCAGGGGAAGAGAAGTTTAGTCCTGCTTATGCTTAATCCGCTTGCATTGTTAATAGCGCAAAAGGTTGTATATTTGCTTTTGATGCAGAAGGCTGTGAGTTCTACTTTCACAAGGGGTGGATGCTACCGTATTGAGAATGTCCTCTTTGGCGAAGATACTAACTATGAACCTATTATCAGTTTGCCATCCATTTCCTATTGCAATATTACTAGCTTATCATTTGTTTAATGTAATATAGGCAATTTATTCCTCAGGGGCAACAGACACTTTAATTGCAGATGAAACAATGAAATATAAAGTTGTTTGCTAGCATTAACCTCTTCATTAGTTACAGATCTCTTTAATGTGGAATTATTTAGATGACTTACTTCTGCAGAAATTGTGCATATTTACTGATACTGGTGTATTGTATACATTTGAGTAGACTTTTTTATGATGGAAATGTTCTCAATTGGGTAGTTTTGTCATTATTGGTGAATGCATTTTGTTTCATTGTTTACTGAAAAAGTGTTCAAAACAATAAATTTGAAACACCCTCTAACTATTGTATTATGCAAGGAATATAATTTAATACAATCAGGAAGGTGTATCACACAACACATGTATGTTTTGTGTGCAAGGGGCCTATCATTTGAAAACAGCCCAAAGTTAATCTTTATACTACCAAATGTATTTTCTTTGAATGTGGATTTCACTGCTGTTTCAATGAATGTGAGTTTCAAGGGCAGAGTTTTAATGCTGTCTATTTTCATTGCGAGAATGCATTGCTTTGTTTAGCAGATATTTTAGTATTTGTGCTGTAAAATACAAAATAAAATCCAAATCATCGTAGAAGTAAAGCAGTATGCACATTGAAATGTTTATGATAAATGGGGCGAAATAGCCAAGTAATGAGACATTGGAATGTCTGCAGGGGGTGGCTCCATCTGACCATGATTTTGTGAGGGGGAAAGATGGCAAACTCAGACAGTCCCTGTTAAACTATACCTCTCAACTGACCAGATTTTCACAGAATGAATAGTCTTTTGCTTCTTCTTTTTGGTTTGTTCCTCATAAAATTTGTGGTTTTCTGGCAAATCATTTAGGAATTAAGTCACTAAATAATGACAGACATTGAATTTCAGACTTCATAACCTTCAGAAAAATGCATGCTAAAAGCAAGACCTGTTCTATCAACTATGTTTATGAAAGAGCAATGTTTAGTAGTGTGTGTATGTTCCCCCAATATATTTGGCCTTGTCCAGATTTCCTGCGTTAACAGGTTGAGAGGTACGTGCAAATTGCTTTATAGAATTGGGCAAATCCAAACCTCTCAACTGTCCCCGATTTTGGCTAAAAATGTTGCTCTCCCTCTAATCCCTCCATAAAATGTAAATTTTGGAAGAAAACATGGAGGGTTTACAATTAATAAATAACTGTAATAATCAGAGTTATAGATTGCTTTTATTTCAAAAATGCATGCAGATTCTTTTACTCTGTTAGCTGCTCAAGCTAACAGTGCTAATACTAAAAATGTTCCCTTCTTTGACAGGTTCCCAGCTGTAGTGTGTGGCTATTTTATATTTTTGCATCACATTTTTTATCCATTTTTCATAAAATTGTGGTTTTCTGGCAAATTAGTGGAAAATCATTAAAGATTGAAGTAAGAAAATTATGACAGACATTTCAGTTTCAGATTTCATACCATTCAAAAAAATTCATACTAATGCAAGACCTACTATTCTATTAGAAAGTTTATAAGAACAATATTTAAATATTGCCCTTAATTTTGGGCCTGACTTTGTCCAGATTTCTTGCTCTGAGGTTTAGAGGTATGACAAATGTATCAGGGCCATTGCAGTCAGCCAGAGACATTTCAAGCTGTGACATACTTGTTGCACCCCACTCCCCCATGTAGTGACTCTGGATGTGTCCAAGCAAGGCAAGGAGCAGTTAATGCAGTGTCCAAGCAAGGCAAGGAGCAGTTATGCAGTGTAAGTGTGCAGAGCACCCCCCCATCCAAGGTAGACACAAGTACTACAGTGGCTTTTCATATGTCTGGTTTGATTTTGCAGAATGTTCTGGTTTTCTGTCATATTTTTATAGTGTTGATTATGTTTATTATTCAGAAAGTGCCTGTTGCTCTATTTTTAAGTAGCAATGATTTCATGACCATCAGATAAGCTTATCTGAGACTGTAAGATGCAAGTAAGCTTACTGTTAAAGAATTACCAACACTGAAAGCCTTTTTGTTGTTGCCATGCAGAGAATACTTACATAACTATATAACGTATAAGCCTTGGGTATTGAAATGCATATGACAGTATTGGTAATAAAGGACAGGAGTGCAGTATTTTCAGACGCTCATTACCTTTGTTGGAGCATTGCCGTCATCTTTGCAAGCTTTACCCTAAACTAAACAGAATGCCAATCTATCATGTATGGTCCATAACCTGTGCAGTAACCCTTTAAGCAATTTATCTTGAGCTTGTTTCTTGTTTGCTGTTCATTTTTTACTTTGATCATGTTTTCCCAATGAAACAAGTAGATAGTTGTCAGGCAGCAGGTCTTTTTTGGATAAGAAACATTTTTATAATTCGGGGGTATCATTGCTACTTTCAGCATGTTACTTGGTACTTTTTATAAAGCTGAATACAAATTATGATTAGAACTGCAGTGCAAGGAGAAGTGGTTTGAGATGAGCTCTGCTTGTTTGTCTTGTACTTGATTTTGAGTGGCAATCCAGTAATGTATTTAAAAAGTAATTTATTTTTTCATGCCTCTCAACCTTTTTGTTTCCATCTAGATATTAAGTAAGCTGTCATGCAGCCAATGCATTGAAATATTTTTTTTCTTCTACACTTCATTTTGTCTTGATTGGACTCTCATAATGATGGTTTGGTACCCAGGGCAGCATATTTAATTAAAGTTCCAGTTTTTGTGGTTTTGAGCATAGCTCCTCCCCTTTCTAGTTGTCCCCACCCCTTCCCATTGGCCCCACCCATTCCGCTGTCTCCTGCAGCCCCCCCCCTTTGATTTAAAGTCACCAGCCGCCACTGACAGAGGCAGCTCCTAAATGCTTTACTCCATGCATGGGTCCCCTCAAATAATCTAATGTATGATCCCAGTTACTCTCATTAGGTGGAAATATATAATTATCAACAATGGAATGGGTAAGGCCAATCTATAACCAAATAAGATAAGTTACTTCAAGCACAAAAATGGAAATTGGTTACTTCAAGCACAAAAATGGAAATTGGCTAGGCTTAAAATTGTCACAAGGGAAGCAATCTAGTACTTGTCTATGAACCTATAACAACAGCATATTTACATAAAGATAGTTTGCTACTTTACCAGCAGACAATGTGTTACTACTCTTTTGCCTGAATTACTCATGCAAAGCTTTAGCAAGATTAATTATTTTAGTCAGAAAGTGTTATACTCTTTTAGATATTATCTGAGAGTCAGCTAACACTTTTTTATTTCGTAATCTCTTTTGAACTGATCTCTTATTTAACCTTGATTTTTACATATATTTGACACAATGCTTCTGGCATTTGATCTTTCCACTGTATTCAGAATTTAACTAAATTTGCATCCAGATGATTTTTTTGGCACATGGCCAGGTTGAGATTAGTTAATGAGTGCTGAATTACAGATTTTTTTCTCTTTTTATCATCAACAGTTTCCATGGTTTTGCCACCTACAACCAATAGTCAAAGGACTTGTTCAGCTTTGACAGATCTATGTTTCACTCAGAGTGCTAACGTGTCTTTAAAGTGTTACATTTTCTTACAAAGTGACCTTAAAATGATCGTTGCCAGCCATGAGCCTAGTAAAAGATGTAAAAAGCAAAAAGAATTACAGTTGGAACTGTTCTAATCCTATCATTTTTCAAAAAATATGGATTATGTGAACTTGGATGTTAGCACTAAAATTTAGATGGACAGATTCCAGTTATTGCCAACTATGCTTATATCTACAACTTGTTATTATGTCCCACTTTATTAGCTTAAATAATGACAATTGGTCCTTACTTTCTCCTTATTAGAAGTACATTGCTATTTGTACTACAGTTGTCTCGTGCGTGCGTGCACACACACACACACACACACACACACACACACACACACACACACATGCATGCAAACACACACACACACACACACACACACACACACACACACACACACACACACACACACACACACACACACACACACACACACACACACACACACACACACACACGCACACACGCACACACACACACACACACACACACACACACACACATGCACACACGCAACACACATGCACACACAAATATATGCTCGTGCGCATGCACCCACGCACACATGGGTGTAGCTAGAAGCTTACAGCTTGCATTTAGAGTAGTCACTTTGTACCCCAAAGTACACACAATATTATTTTCATAACAGGCTTCTACTGTCTGAGTAATGACTAAATGTTTTCTTACCTGCATTGTTCTCATTCTTGATTATATCACATCGTGAAGAATAACTTCTAGACACAGTGCTTTCCTGCAATACGAAACTAGTCAGCACTACACTGTCCTATGCCCGTATCCAATGCTGTGCCACCTATTCACACAGTGATGCAGAAAGGAATACCTTACACTGCTACTCACCATCGACTTTACCATCTGGAAAGTGGCAAGTTGCATTTTATAGGTATCACACTTAATTCTACCTCACCTGTAAGTATGTACATAACCGATAATGTTATACAAAGCATTTACAAACACTTTAACTGTACATTTCTGTCTTACAGTTGACTACTTATCATGGCACATTTGCCTTCTTACAGTCCATGGCAAGCCCTTTTTACAGTTAATCAAAAAACTGATTTCACAATTACATCTTGCTTTTGGAGTCATAAGGGGTATTGCAAGTCCCTATGGCACCACAGGTATCCTATAATGAAGTAGGATCACGTAAGTAAGCAGCCAGAAATTTCCAATTTAAAACTGTAGGCACTGGCAAGTGATATGAAAAGAACTGGCAAAAGAAGATTTCAGTCACAGTGTCATTTCTGCCTATCAAAGTAACAAGTGCATTCTTATAGCCAATCAAAACTGATCTTAAAATATATCTAGGCAGTTATCCTAATGTTTCATCATCAGAAGATTGTCATAATTCTTTTAAATTACTTAGATGATGGTCTAGTGACTTGGAAAAAGCTCTAATAGGAAGAAAAGAGTCTGTAAACAACAATGGGGATATATCACATCTGTTGTGCATAATAGCAATGTTATAGCATAGATCACAGATCAAAATACACAACATCAGCAACCCACACATATAGTTGTCAAATACTGACAGTAATGCGAATAAAAGTGTAATGTTATAAACTGCATTTTATCTTACAAGCAAGCTCCACTTTAAGTGTTTGTGCTTGTATGAACAATATCATTATATGAAAAACAAAGTATTATATAAAATTGTTGCCATATGCCCCTGATATTATATTACATAATGTCCTTTAGCTGACTAGTAGGATATGCATAACTGCAAATACAACTTAACTCATGACAGTAATAAAAATGCACATTATCTTCACAGACATATGAGAAGGTATATACCCATTGATGGCAATAAGCATGATGTGAACAACAAATTTAGTGAGCATCTGCACTCGGCAGGATGTAGGCATTACGCATAAATAACTATATAAATTCCTCACTGTAGTACATAACATAAAATACAACCCTATTAGAAAAGAAAAGCTGCTTCTTAGGAACTGCAAATTTATAATACTAAAGCATGCATTCAGTAATCCAGGCGCATTTCTAAAGTCTGTAGTCTTACACCATAAAAATATTGACATTAAAGATCTCTAATTTCACCCAGACAGCACAATCTCTAGAACTGAACAGTGAAATTATGGCATTACCCTAACACATTTCAAGATTTACAGTGTTCTGGAGATCAGCACTGATATTATGAGGTACAGAAAGTAGAGCACATACACTCAGCTTTGTAATTCTAACATTTGACATTTATGGAGCTAGATACCCATGTTATCACACTTGTCCTTTGCTCTTTCACAGTAGAAGTCTAGCTGAATGGGATATTTTCATAACTTATGCTACTGAAGCATGCTACCATGAAAACAGATGTCTGCAATACAAACATGTTCTTTTTCTTTATATTGTGAGCATTGTTTACTTTTGATGTATTTGCAAGGTGATTGCATTATAATCTGCACAGACTGTTTAGTGAGAGACACGGTTACTTCTTAATAATATTTTCATACAAGTGGCATAAATACAAGTGGCATAAAGATTATCTACATTATCTAGCCACAGTCCTGAATACTCACTCCTGTACTGCTATGGAAATTATAATGCATGGTCTCAAACTGAATGCCAAGAAATGCATCATTATCCCCTTTGGGGAAAATGGCATTCCCATGAATTATCACATTAATAACAATGTACTAAGCATGTAATCAGTCATGAGGGACTTGGGCACCCAGGTTGATAGCAACATCACTTTTGACCACTGTGTTGCCTTCATTGTATGGAAGGCTTTCTACATGGCCCACCTCATAAATAAGGGTATTTCATCCAGGATCAAGGAGGTCATAACATCCCTGTACTCCTCCCATACCAGACCCATTATTGAGTATAATGCCCCCTTCCCCCTATCTTGCCAAGCCCATGCAGGAGTTGGAGAGAGCACAGAGGTTCCTGACCAGCAAAATCTAGGGTCTCAAATACCTATCCTATACAGATAGACTAAATGCCCTGTACCTCTACTCAGCCTCATACAGATTGCTCAGAGGTGTCCTGTGCTGGCATACGAGGCCATCACAGACCCAGCCTTGATGGAGTTGCTGCATATCCATAAAACAAACTCTACTCGAGCAATCCACATGCAAGTCCTTAACCTGGTCTGTGAAATTAATAGAACATCTTGGCAGGATATATTTGTGTCCCAAAGACTCCCCCTTTTGTGGAATAGACTCCATCTCCATGTCAAGCAGAGTACCTCTCTAGCCCTCTTTAAGAGGAACTGGAATGACTGGATGGGAAACAGAAAATACACCCCTGGCATCCCACCTGTGTCCCTGCAGGAGCTGACTTTGAGGGAACATGGGTGAAATTCTTGGCTAGGCTTATAAGGGTCTCTGGGCCAATAGCCTAGCATCATCCTATGAACCTATGACATGAGTATGGCATTGTGTAGGTCCTCACACCATGTTTGCCTGACCAGGTCTTCAAGCAGATTGAGTGATTCAGTAATGATAATGAGCTGTCACCTGATTTACATACTACATGTCTCCAGAGGGGTTCATCTGTATGACATGAGCACAGCCTGTGGCTAAGGAACCTCTTGAAACAAACGAATGCGGTCACCCAGAATAGCAAGCTCCTAGAGCCAAAAGCCACAAGGAATAATCTTTCCTTTGCGAATACAAGACGTAGGTGCCTCCCCACAAAAAAAAAAAAAGCGGTACCACAAATCCTTGAATAAAACCTTAACGCCAAGTTTATTTAAGCTAACACATGCGTTTTCGCTGAAGTTCTATCATAGTAGAGAAGTCTGCTTGGATTCACCAAGTGCTTGAAAACTAAGATACTGCTGTATTACTGAATCAACTTAACTGTAATTGTGTTATCCTGGGAGAAGTTTATTATATTTCCTGTCAAGATATGTTACATTCTTTGCAAATAAGACAGTTATGATTTAATATGTTTTCCTATGTAATTGAATGGTGTCTGCACTTTACACTATTCTGTTTGTAATGAAGGTATAACACTTGCTTTTACAATGATCCTCAACATATAACGTGTTTATGGAAACATTTATCTTAGAATGCAAACACTCTTTTGTAATTTAAACGTTATAAATCTTAAAGTGACATTTCTAAAAATGTTCTATGGTAAGGTTACTGTATATGCCTGACATAACCAACTCTTACTCCATTAGCAGTGTTGTGATTTTGGCATTTGTGGTTGCAGGGAGGTGTCTTTGGAGTGCTTGGTTTTCTTATTACATAAGTGAGTGCTGTCTACAATTTGAAATGTTCTTTTTGTAAGGAAGGTTTACAGTTGCTATTACAATGAGCATTGACATTTATTGCATATTAAAGATGTGTTCTGCCCACATAGCCTTAGGATTGTTTACAGATCATTGGCTTCAAAAGATTATTTTATTTTAAATATGTCATTTCATACACTTGTTTCATTGCTAATTCTGCTATATATTTGGGTTATAACCAAATGTCTTTCCGCTTACCCATTATTGTTGGGCTAGGGGTGGCTGAGATTTTACAGTTATGTGTTAGATGTCTGTATTTATATATATATATATATATATATATATATATATATATATATATATATATATATATATATATATATATATATACATATATATATATATATATATATATATATATATATATATATATATATATATATATATATATATATATATATATATATATATATAGTCATTATTTACAAGTTTTATTGATTATTTATTTCTGCCCAGTGTAGATCATCTTGTAAGCAGAGCACTCATGTTGATTTGTGTGATACCTATTTTATTTTACTTCATTACAGGGATATTGCACCTATCCTGGTCAAGTAAACCTGCATTTTTCAGATGCTTAGAATGAGGTTATAGTCCAGGTGCTCCATCAACATGACTCACTCATCTTAGTGAAAATATTAGCTGGCAGACTCCTCTGTGATTCAAAGAAACTTTCTTGTCATTTAGGAAACACAAGTGCTACTTAAATGAAAATTTGAGTGTCAGCTCTTTTACAGGAGAAAACAAAACAACAAGACAGACATGATATACATTAAAGAATAAACAATAACTATAGTACAAAAGTAAATATCTAGGTAGCTGATGCATGTGCTTGAACACTATTTATATACACTGGACAGCACCGACTACTAGATGATTAACACATGAAAAGAAAAGTACACTATACACACATGTGAGATTGGGCGATATTGCACATACGGAAGTGACTGGAATTGCACTTGAATGAGAATAAATTAATTTTAGTATGCAATAAATAAATAGAATTGCTGTATGGAAAAAAAAAGAATGATAGTGTAACAATCTATTATAGTTTTGTTACACCCAGATTTACATATGCATAAATGAGTCTTATTGCAGCTAGATAAAAACTGTTCATGAATCTGGAGGTCCTGCAGTGGATACACCATAAACCTTCACCAGATGTAAGTTTAGTGAACCAACCATATGCTGGATGAGAAGTGTCACTCAGTATTTTGTGGGACCTCTTTTTACATCTCATTTCAAAGAGCTCCTGTAAGGTAGGAAGACTAGTGCCCATGATCTTTTCTTCTGTTCTTATTATTCTTTGCAGCTTCTTCCTTTTGACCATTGTGCTGTTACTGAACCATACAGTGCAGTTGCTGGTGATAATGCTCATGATGGCTCCTCTGTAGAATGTATTCAGAACATTCATAGATAGCTTTGCTTTTCTTCACCTTCTTAGGAAATGTAGTCATTGGTGGGCTTTTTTTAATTAGTTGGCCTGTGATATATGCATATATATACCTCTGGTATATGCATATGCACCTCCATAAACTTTGTAGTTTGGACTCTCTTCACTTCTTCACCATTGATCATGAGGGCAGGTGCACGGCAGAGCTCATTCTGAAGTCAATAATAATTTATTTTGTTTTATTGATGTTCAGTTCCAAATTGTTGTTATTGCACCATTTAATCAGGGAGATGACCACATTCCTATACCCACTCTCATCATCACCACTTATAAGTCCCACCACTGTGGTGTCTTCTGTGAATTTGATGATGCAGTTATTGGTAGCTTTCACACAGCAGTCATGAGTAAGGATTGTGAACAGTAGAGGACTCAGCACTCAACCATGGGGTACTCCGGTGTTGATTGAAATACTCCCTGAAGTGTTGTTAACAGCACAGGTCCTTTGTGGTCTTCCAGTCAGGAAATTGAGGATCCAGTTGCACAGCCCTTTATTTATGCCAAGGTTAATTAGCTTTTCTAAAAGCTGCATTGGAACTGTGTCTGGCAGCAGGTGGTTGATGCATATGCTGTTGGTGGCCATGGCTGTGACTACAAGGTTATCAGACATATGCCCAGTGGTATGATAAAAAATGCCAGAAAGAGAGCCAGGGCTGTTGCATGAGAATGGAGAGGTGGTCCTGTTAACAAACCACCACTCACTGAAATGGAGCTGTTCCTATACACACACATACACACACACACACACACACACACACACACACACACACACACACACACACACACACACACACACACACACACACACACACACACACACACACACACACACACATACACACACACACAGACACACAGACGCACACACACACACACACATACACACACACACATATATATATACATATATATATATATTTTTTTAAATAAAATTAATTTTTAGTGTTCTAAGTAGTTGTGTTTCATGTGGCACCTTCTGTTTACCTTTTATCATACCTCTATTCATCTCTATTTAATCTGTTTAGGCACATCTGGTGTTGAGGTTCCACAACCACCTGCACATGGTATGGGTGAAAATTTTCATTTATCTTCACTTATATATTTATCATTAAATCTACCTTACTGAAATGTTTAATCACTCTTGCATCTATTATTGCTCTACTCAGGTTTATGTAGCATATATCTGATTGTTTTTTTCTTGTATTTCTTTTTTTTTGTGTGTTTTACTGCTATAATCACAGGTGAACCTGCCAACATCAATGTGTTGGAACTCATATCACCTGATGCTGGAGTATCAGTAGCCTCTGACAATGATAACAATGATTAACACGTACAGTCCGGGATTGCAGATGGTATGTCTCAGGCTCTAACATACCCCCTTGAGTTTGGACAAAGTCAGTATGCCAATGCATACTCATGACATGATGATGTCTGATATTGGACAGGTTGAGGGTGACATGGTTGAGAGGGATAATGTGGTTAACACAGTTGTACAGCTGGCAGAGTCTTCTCCTAGACATCATGAGGGTGAAGTAACACACAGGGATGTTAGGAAAGGTGCTTAGAGGATACATACTTACCCAGACATGGCAGAGCAAATGGCTGTATCATGGATATAGTTGTGATGAGATCTCATCCTGCAGACATTGTTCATGTTCTGGTACCACCCGGATGTCTAGCCAGGGTCAGGGAACTAGCTGACAGAGATAGTTCATGTGGCTGGTGATGGCGGTGGTGAACTGTATCCACTACCATATATGCCTCATACTTTCTCAGGATGCCAAGGCACAGTGCTAGCACAAATGCGTTGTCTGTGCTCTTGAAGACTCACACACAGTACACCTTATTTTCCCTATGCCATCTCACCACACACAATTACATACATCTTTATGATTTAACTTCTTTACAAATAATGCTGCTGCTGGAAGCCATGGTGGTGCAGAGGTAGCATTGTTGCCTTTCAGCAAGAGGTTCTCCCATTCGATTCTCAGCTGGAGTGCCTTCTGTGTGGAGTCTGCATGTCCTCCCCATAGTCGGGTGGTGTTCGAAAGACATGCATGAATGGGCGTGCCTTTGTTGAAGGTTGGGCGTCGGGCTGGCACCTTAAAAATCTACTGCCAGTCATTAGCGGACCGGAGTTCCGCTGTGGCAACCCCTAACTGGGAAAAGCCTAAAGAAGAACAACAACAAATAATGCTGTTGGCTCTGACAATGCATACTTGCTATTAACCTGATTTCACACACACTGGTACACACACACTGGTACACACACACACACACACACACACACACACACACACACACACACACACACACACACATGCACTTCTTTTGTGTCAGGCTTGCTTCCTGTAGCCCCACCCTGTGGAACCTGTGGAAGTTGTAATGACTGTACCTGGCTCTTTATACATTTCTTTGATTTCTTTGCGACTCAGGGTTGCCTATGCTTGAATCACATAGTAGACATTTAATGCTTGCTTAGTCAGATACCTGTTTTCATTAGGATTATTTACTGATCTGAATTTTTGTGTTATTTGCTGGAAGTTCAGCGGTGTTAGCATGTTGTGTTTCTAACTGTATTATTAGTAGTAGTAATGTTAGTAGTACTACAGTCTTACTCATACTGAATTATTGCTTGCTCAGCACCTTGTGCAGATGATGCTGAGATTGCATTGGTCGCTGCTGGGTTGACTTTTATGTCTGTTGCACAGTATTGAGCAGGCCAAACATATGTATCTGGGCAATACATTGTTGGTTTACTCTGTTGGATGGCATATTCTCATTTATCATCATCATCATCCCCTTTTTCTCATTTACATGGGGTCGGGGTATCGTATTAACTGTCACCAACTCTCTCGATTCAGTGCCACTCTCCTGCCTTCTTCAACACTCATGCCTGATTGTTGCAGATCTTCTTTCACACAATCCATCCACCTCTTTGCTGGACGCCCTCGCTTCCTCTTACCTTCTTCCTGTCTGTCCCAAATCTCCCTCACCAGATTGTCTTCTGCTTTTCTACACATGTGCTCATACCATCGTAATTTGTTTTCTTTGATCTTTTCTGCAATTGGAGCTACTTTGGCTTCTGCTCTTATGTCCTCATTTCTTCGCCTGTCCCGCAGTGTGCATCCTACCACCTTTCTCAGACACTTAATTTCCATCACCTCTAGCTTCTTCAACTGTTCTGCCTTTACTGCCCAGGTTTCTGTACCATACAGTAGTACTGGTCGCACCACTGTCTTGTACACCTTACTTTTCAGCTTCTTTGGCATTCGTCTGTCATATACTACACCTGATACTCTATGCCAGTTGGCTGCAGCCCCTCTGATTCTAGCTTTGACCTCTTCATTTAGACTACCCTTCTCCTCAACCACCCCTCCCAGATACTTGAAGCTGTTTACCTGTTCCACTATCTTCCCATCTATCTCTATTCTCAGCTTCTTCTGATTTCCCAATCTGCTGCCATTACCACTGTCTTATCTGTGCTTAGTTTCATCCCATGTGCCTTCAGATTTGCATTCCATTCTCCTATCCTTTGCTGAAGTTCTAGATCAGAGTCTGCCTGTACTGCCACATCGTCTGCATACAGCAGCTTTGTTGCTCTGTCCCTCCAACCTGTTTGCTGATGTAGTCCATTACCAGTATGAACAGCAGTGGGCTCAGAGCTGAACCCTGGTGTACACCCACTCCCACTGGGAACCCCTCAGTGAGGCCAAACACTGTTCGCACTTGAGTCACTGGGTCCTTGTACATAGCCTGTACTAATTCTACCAATGTTTCTGGGACTTCAAACCACCGCAGTACTGCCCAGATCAGCTTTCTTGGGACCTTGTCATATGCTTTCTCCAAGTCTAGGAAAGCCCAGTTTGACTCTCTTCTCTTCTCTAGTTTCTTCTCAAGTATCTGTCTCAATGCAAACATCAGGTCAATTGTGCTGCGTCCTGATCTGAATCCGAACTGTTCATCTCCCATCTTAAAATCTACTATTCTGCGTATCCATTTATCAATCACCCTCTCCAGAACTTTCATGCAATGTGGTAGAAGTTTGATGCCTCTATACTGTCCACAGTTGTGGATGTAACCCTTTGTTCTTGTACACTGGCACGAGTATGCTTATTCTCCAGTCATCTGGAATACGCCTTTCTCTCCACACTGCAATTAGTACCCTCAGGAGCCATTTCTCCCCTAGCTCACCCAGCATCTTTATCATATCTGCTGTGACCTCATCTGAGCCTGCTGCTTTCCCTGACTTCATTTTCCTTAGTGCTGCTCTTACTTCTTCTAAGCTGGGCTCCTCTTCTACTCCCATTGTAGGCTGTTTCTGGGGCAGTACCACTTCTGTGGGGTTTTCTTCATTCAGAAGCTGCTGGAAATACTCCTTCCATCTGCCTTTGATGTCCTGTGGGCTGGTAAGCAGGTTGTTGCTGGAATCCCTTATGAAGGGTGTCTGACTATCTTCTTTATCTTTCTGTCTTAGCCTTGTAACCTGGTATAGTTTCTTTGTGCCCCTTACTGGGTCACTTTCCAGAAGCTGATAGAGTACCTCTGATGCCCTATTCTTTGCTATTGCAACTTCTTTCTTAGTTTCTTTGTTAGCCAACCAGTAGTCCTTCCTAGCTTGGTCAGTCTTTTCAATCTCCCACTTCTTCCTGCACTCCTTCTTTCTTTTGATTACTTCCTGCACTTCTGCATTCCACCACCAGCTTTCCTTATGCACCTTATTTCCATACCTGGCTCAGCCACATATCTTTTCTGTAGTCCTAACACATGCTGTTTTTAGGCGCTGCCACTCTTCTTCAACTCCACCAATTTCCTCCTCTTCTTGGGGTGTTAGAGCCCTGAGTAATTCCTTGAACTGCTGTACTTTATCTCCAGTCAACTTCCAGGTCTTCAGCCTGGTCTCTGTTGACCTTAGAGCCTTCTCTGACCACTGCTTGCAGCTGATTGTGGCAACTACTGGTTTATGCTGTGAACCGACTGTTTCACTGGGGATTACTTTGCAATCATGGATCCTACCCCAGTGCCTTTTCCTTACTAGGAGGAAGTCTACCTGAGTTGCATGTTGACTACTCTTGTATGTGATCTTGTGACTGTCTCTCTTTCTGAACCATATTCTCATTTATGTCTTCCTCTATTTTCTATTTATAAGGCATGCAAAAGTATGCTTGATCATATCTGTACACGGATGATGGTGAAATTTAAGTAAACATTTTGGGTTTGTTTGACATATGCCTGCTTTGGTTTGAAGCACAAATTGTATATATGTGCAGGTAAAAGCCTTTATATACCTTTTAATAACATAATTGCTTTAATATTTTATGTTGCATATGTGAGTCATAAGTTACTACTGACATTCATGTACAGTTAACCAATGTTTTATCTTAGAGAAGCACAGTATTTACATGTTAGTGTACCCATAGGATCATAGGATTATAGGAAGTTACTAGGCTAATGGCCCTAGAGCCCTTACAAGCCTAATGAAGTTCTACCCTTATTTCCATGATAAGCAGCTATTGCCCCTGTCCAAGAGGGACACAGGTGGAATCCCTGGGGTGAATTTACTCATCCAATCATCCAGATTGTGTTTGAAGAGACCTGAGTCTGTTTCAAAAGTCTGATAACCTCTGGGAGACAAATCTGCCCCTGCAGCAGGTTCCATTAATTTATCTCTGCTTTAATTTATCATTCATCTCTTCTTTATGAGTTCATCACTTATCTTGGTTAGTTCTGCTGATAAAAGTTATCTGTTCTGCAGTTAACTCTGTTTGATGCTCACAGAAGGCAACCAGTTCATGGGTAAGTAAAGGGTGATACTTTTGCATGCATCATTATTACTGTTTGTGGCTTTTCACTTAGGTAGTGAGCATGTGTGCTATTGTCTGCCTGTTAGCCAGGGCCATAGCATAATGCGCATAACTCTGTCTTCTAGGATCATCCCCTGCTGCTGGTTCTTCATCTGTCTCCTTGTTTGCATCTTCTGGCCCTGCCTCTGGTGCTGTGAAATGGGTCTTAGGCATTGTTCTTCCTCCTAAAACTGTTATCTAGCAAAAATATCATATATACATGGCAAAGACTCTCAATATTTTGGCAGATGTGGCGGGGTCATACTGCAGGGCATCTCTAGATGTATCTAGACTTTGGAGATGTGACTTGAGCAAGCAAAAACGTGCTCTATCATATTTCTAGTTTGAGTGTGTGCATCATTGCAACCCTTCTCAGTGGGGTTATGTGGGTTACTCATGGGCATTATGAACCAAGGTTCCAGTACATAAGCTGCACCCCCCCATTAGATGTTTTTGTAGTTAGTTGTCTCTAGAAAATCTTAGATAGAGGTCACAGGTGTGCCATGTGTTGGGGTCATAGAAACTGCCAAGGTTACCTGAACACACATTATAGATGATCCCTTGGGCATTGTAGACCAACTCATAGCTGATAAGAGTGAGAGCCCTATTTGTTAATGTACCTTCTTCCCTGTTCACCAGGTAGGGCTTTTATTTATATGTGTGTGTGCAGTCAATGGCCTCCAGAATTTCAAGGAAATATGCTCTGTCACAGAAATATTGCATGGTGGTAGCTCTCTCTTCTGGGGTATGTAGAAACTTTCCATGCTGCAGCATAGCATTGAGAAAGTGGTGTAATATTCTTCAGGCTGAGGCTTGTGAAACCCCCCAATATGCCCCCTGTGGGTCTCTGAAAAAATGCCTGTAACTAGTATATGTAATTTTATACATATTTTGGTTTCCACTGGAATGGGTTTTTCACAATTTCCAAGGGACTGCAGTTGAGGGTGGCAAACACTGACTATCTGCTGTAGGGTATGTCTTCCACTCTGTAGTTCTCTGTTATTTCTATCTCATGCAATCCATGACAGATCACATGTGTTGTAAACATTCTATGGCTTCTAGGCTGAGGTCTGGCAGCAGCAGCAGAATGTTGTATTTAAGGCTGTTATACATACAGATTAATGACAGCAGCAGTAACCTCTAACATTTTTATTCTAAGTGTCTTCATGGCTATATTCCACACAGTACTGGAATTTATAACCAGTTCTATATGTTCCCGAATTGCTCCTCTATGATGATTTGCCTCATTACCATGTAATTCACCTACTTATTCCTTTATTAGCATATTCACATGCTTACCCTTGTTTTGCAGCATGGCTCAATATGTAGAGCCCTTTAATGAATACCAAACAGTACTGTCATTACAGCTGATCACACAAATGGGCTTAAAGCAAAGTGTAGGCATGCATGAATCCAGATTATGCCTGAACCCATGTCAGGGTGCTTCATCTGCACACCGCTTTCCTTAACCATGGCTTCACAGCCATGGAGCACAAAGCATGCTTCTGCATGAACTCAAGTAGCACTGAATCTGAGCAGGAATTGATGCTGGAGTTTATTTAGCTAAATTATACATATCAAACAACAAAAAAGAAGACAACATTAACATTGTTCACTAGGAAAAAGCTCTAAACAACTACAGGAAAACAGAAGCAATCAATGGTCATATTTCAGCAAAATGATACACAGAAGTAGAACTTCACATAAAAGTGACAATCCTATAAACTGATTCACCTATAGAGGATACATTGTTAGTGCATCAGATAAATTGACTTGCCCCAAATCAGGACACATGTCAGTGGAATTTAATTACACTGGCAATAATAAAATAGAAGCAAAATAATTAGTTCATCAAAATGATCAGCGAATCGTCAAATCTTAAATAGTTTTTGCAGAGAAACCAGTCCCCTTCATCTCATGTGTGTGTGTGTGTGTGTGTGTGTGTGTGTGTGTGTGTGTGTGTGTGTGTGTGTGTGTGTGTGTGTGTGTGTGTGTGTGAGAGAGAGAGAGAGAAAGAGACAGGGTTAATTATATTCCCTCAGTTTACTTTATGTTCTGTTTTAAAAGAAGTTTATTTTTTTATTTTATAACCGCTAAAGTGTGGATATTTGCATTTTATATTTTTTCTTCTGCAGAAAGCCAGCTTTTTCAAACTCAGTGTTCAGATTACGTAAGAGACAAATAACACTTTTGTTACCTGGTTGAGTTTGTCAGTAACTAGCTGTAGTACTACTGCCTTGCACAAGAAAATATTGTTAAATACTACCAAGCTTATCCACTTTTCCATATTTATAATGTTATAATTTTGTGCAGATGAGAAGCCTAGCTGGTTCAACCAGCTCCCTGGGCAGGTACTATGAACTAGCACCACATTCCCCCAGCTCTCAATGAAGGGTAAAAAACAAACCAAAAAAAGCACTTTTATGAAGTCAATCACTACATTGTACGGAATTGACTTATTACAGTTAAATCTACACCCCCCACCCCAGCTTCTACATTCAAGAGCAAAAAAAAAAAATAAATATATATATATATATATATATATATATATATTTTTTTTTCCTTCTGCTGGCACACTAACCAGGTGGCCAAATGCATAATATACCCCCCAACCCAGACATACAAGTCCCATTTCTGTGCCCTGCCATCAACCCACCTTGAACAGATTTTATTTTTAAAAAATCCTCTTTTTTAATCTGCAGCAAAATGTTGCTATTTGTAGCTAACAGCTGCTACAGTTTATACTCTTCCTGCAAGGAGTGCTACAGCACTCATGTTTTAGTTAAAAAAATATTTTTATACTGTAGCAAACTGCTTGCTTGTTATAAATGTAGCAAACACATTGTTACAGTTTATGCTATGAATGCACTGAGTGCTATAGCCCTCATGTTGCAGTTAAAGTAAACAAAAAATTCTGCTTTTTAAACCGTAGCAAACTGCTTCCTACAAATGTAGCAAAGAGTTGCTACAGTTTATACTTGCCTGCATGAAGCACATTATTGCATTAAAGAGAGATCACAATCGGCTGTTCATATCCTCCAACATTTTGCAGCCAGGGCAGTTGCCACTCTCACCCCACTCTAGCTACATTACTGGTACAGAGTATCACAGACATACCATCTAAAGACTACAAGGGAGATCAAAATCACTCAACATCCTGACTTAAGAATCTTTTTGGATTAGTTTTAAGCACTGCAGTTTTGAGTAAAAGATAAAAAATGACATATTATCAGCAGATGCAAAACAAGCTACAGTTTCTGTATCCATGCAATCCATTATCAGGAATGTCTGACCACTGTCTGCCAACACTGCTTTATATAGCTTTTGCATCCTAACACAGTGGTCAAAAGAGCAAGAATTTCACCAATTAGGCATCATAAAAAAGATCTGTATTCTTATCACAATGACAAATACTAACTGATAGTTAAAACATCTAAAATACAGCGCATTGCAATGAGATGTTACCAACATGCAAAGGAATGGCATGAGTTTTTTTTTTGTGTGTGCCACAAAATATGCAGCTGTTCTAAATCAAACACTATCTTAAATGTATGACATTTACTTGAGATTTTTTTTTCTTGCAAGGCATGTCTTAGAAAATTACTTATTATACCTATTAAACTACCAAGTGGTTTGCACAAAAGAGCCAGTAAAAGAATCAGTTGTAAGTCACAAAGAGCATGAATTAAGAAAGTAACAAAATTTCTTAAAAATACAGATTATAGGAATAATCAATCCTCTTTTAACTTGGAGGATTTATAGCAAAAGGAATTAGTCCAACTGTAGGAGTAAACTCATCTCAAGTGAAATACTACAGTACAATTTCACCAAATAAAATACCTCAACACTATAAGGAAGTCACAGCAATGTGTGGTCAAGTTACAGTTTAAATCCTGGGTCTGCTTCATATTGCCTTTGTTTACATGTTATAAATAAAATAATAACTCTATTGATTCTGGCCACCCTCTGTAATTATACACCTCTATATAGTGAGTTCTTCTAGTTCATCAAAAAGTAAAAAAAATAATTTATGCAAATGAATCAAACTTCCATGCTACTTTTACTGAACAAAGGCAGTATAGCAGCGTGTGAATGCACATGGTGTGGTTTCTACTAGGTTATAACATGACAATGGAAAATAAGAAAGGCTAGAACACCAGTGAGGCTGGTAATGTATTATAGTACAGTATGCTCTTTTGTATACTGACATCATATTTCACCTATTATATGTAGAAATGAAATTCAATAGGATTTGCAGTCAGCTTTGGCTTTTTGGGTAGTTTTTGTTATATTTAATATGTGCTGGTTTTAGGTTCTGTGCACTTTTCCAGCACAGCAAAAAATACTGTCTAACTACACTGACTCCTTGATAAACTATGTGAGCAAAATAATCTCCTCTACTCTCAGAAACAGGAGGACATTCCGCTTTGCATGTCAGTGTTTGTAAGCAAAGGTTACAACATCTACTAGACCCTAACCCCTCACATGTATGTTAATGTCAGTCCCAGAGACAAACTACCAATGAAGTGCATATACCATCTTTCAGGGAGTGGTAAACTGATGGAATATGCTTTCTTTCAGTTTCAGAAGACAGTGGCCACAGAAATACGTCACTAAAAGAATCACAGGCCTAAAGCAGATGCCATATGCTGACCATCTAAAAAACTCCAGCTATACTCTGTGGCATATCATCTACTCAGATGCCATATCTGCTTAACATACAAGGCCATGTCAAACTCTGAGCTGTTGGACATGCTCCCCTTTAAAGAAATCCCAATCCCTCAGAGCCATACGCTCCAGGGATCTAAACCTTGTCATCACAATGACGAAAGCATGCTAGAGGGATAGGTTCCTGACCCAGAGACTCCCCATACTCTGGAATAGACTGCCCATACACATCAAGCAGAGTGCCTCCTTGGCCCTCTTCAAAAGGAACCTTGATGATTGGATGGGAGATAGGAAATTCACCCTGAGGATCATGTCAGTCGCCCTGCTAGACAGGGGTCCAGAGAAGTAAATATTGTGGGAAAAAATATCCATGGAATTGTTATGGCTAGGCTTGTATAGGCCCTAGGGCCGCTAGCCTAGTACCAACCTATGAACCTATGAACCTATTTATTATCTCAAAGTTATGGACTTCATTCCATCTTTATCACACCAGTTTAGAATGTATTACTTGATATAAACAATTTATCTTCTTGGAGAATAAATAACAAATTTGCATTCTTTCATTTTGGTAACCTTTATGAGACTTGTGGACAGGTCACATGCTGAGTTTCTGTAAACAGTGCCTGTTTTTCCTGTAGTTTTAGAAGTAATTGTTCTGCATAAATTTCTCTGTAAAATGCTGTTCAGTTATTTACATTACACTTCTGAGAGCTGATTAAGAAGTGAAATGTGATTCTCAGAATGACTTGGTTTATTCAACACAACAGTCACAGATGTTCATTCTGTAATATTACTGTGCAGAAAAAACATTCATTGTAGAACAGTATGCTAAAATGTCATTTTCCCGAACTGATGTTTCTGTTCAGTGCTTCTCATATTTAAACAAGGTTGCTAAATTCTCCCTCATGACCCGTTTAAACTGCTGGAAGCTCCTAGAATATTTCAGTGTAATTTCATTATGGAGGCTTTTGAAGCACTTATTAAAACAGTGCATTAAATATCTGAGCCTAAATTGGTTTCATGCATTAACTTGATAACCAGATTGCCTAGCTTTCAGTACAAGTAATGGGGTAAGGGAAGTAAACCTTTCTAGCTGATCATCATGAGTGGCTTCAGTATGCATTCATAATTAGTTTGGGTCATGGCTAAAAAGGGTCACACTGACCAGGCCACCCATTGGGTTAACCATCTGAAAAATAAAACAAAAGTACTTTATTAAGATTAGATGCTGTACTGCTGCCCCCATTAAGCACACACACACAACCAGTGTGTCCCCTCCCTAGAAATCTCACAGATGCCACTTTGGTGTGCTCTGTCAGGTCATAAACAAAGCTTATTTTCTTTAATTTTTACCTTCTTTTCATTTGCCTCTAAACATCAGCAGGGAATTTAATAGAAAAAACATAATAAAAACACCCACAATACTTGGTCTAACATATCTAATTATTTCTTTTCTCTCAGATATAAAACCATTTTAGCAAGTTTAAAATTCATTGCTTTGCTAAATGAAACAGATACAGTTCTATTTACTTGTTTTGGCTCATATCTTAGAATGGCTTGCTGTTCAGAAATTTAAATTTCTGGTTAATGTTTGGCCTGTGCAGTGACAGTACAATAGTGATTACTGTGTTTGTCATCCCTACCCGTTTTTTTATTACTTCTACTTCTGAAGTTGGTAGCTAGTGTAAAGTCTAGGAGTTACTGCAGAGGATTAAGGCTATGAGTTGCTTCCTGGGACTAGTGTTTGATTTTCTCAACCTCCATTTGGTTACTGTGTGACCTTAAACAAGCCACTGAGACAGTGCTTTGGGGCACTTGAGAATTGGGGCTTGGCTCCTCAGTGGTCTCCTGAACTGCATTCCTAGTAATACCTATGAAAAGAATATACTTTTTCATTTGATGTATCTGAAAAGGTGATACACACTTTTTTAAGTTATGTATTTTTTGTATTCTTAGCACGATGTAGTTAGGTTAACATGGCTATATTAAGATTTTGCATCTTTGCACAGGCTAGAGTGCTCAAATCAAACACATAATAATGGTTTTGCGATTCATAAAGGTTTACTCTACTGCTGGAATGTGCATATACACACAAGCTGTGATGCACAGTACAGTAAGAGTATAGATTTAATGGTGAGATGCAATGCACTGATAAACACCCTTGTGTGTTCACTTGTAAAATACCAAGGAATTCTAACATTGTATTACACCAATAAGCTGTGCATGTATACCATGACTCAAATTAGAGCAATGTAAACAATTCACAATTGGGATCCTTATATTAGTGCGTCTTGTAGTGCTGTTTACTATTATATTAACCTCAAATTTATAAGCAGTGAATGTGGATGTTAGATGAGAAGAATATATTGCAAACCTCATGTATTTTGCATGAAGGTTGCATTTTAGTTTTGATATGGCATGCTGCTTCTTCTCAATATTTTGTTGGGAGGAAGGAGCTATATCCCTAGAAAAAATATTATCATACCTTGCTGACCTCACCATTTGTGGTTTCCCTCTTCTTACTCTCAGCCCCCTTTCCTAGTATCATTAAACCCATTCCCACTTTGAGTTATTGAAGCTGTGTGCAGTCTTCTCCTACCATTAGACAACATACCTTTGGGAGATTTTTTGGGGTCAGTTGCCAGCTGGCTTTTAAACTATAAGTACTATTAATCTGAGATGTTGATGGAATAATATTTTTATTTATTTTATTTACTGCATTTGTTTACCAGGAAAGTCTATTAAGCCTAAAAGAGTCCATTTCCAGTGGAGACCCAGAGAGAAAAGCTCCGAGAACATAGATGCAGAAAATATTAAACATTAATTGGTTACAAAAGTAGATAGAGTATTACAGATAGTGATTACAGTAATATATATAGAATATATACATAAAAGCAAGAATTTTGTTGGTTGCCAGATGAATTAAATCAGACAGGTATATACAGAGATATATTAATCAGCATATACATTTCTGAAGTAAAATAAGTGTATAACTCTAATCACTGTCATTATTTATTAACTGTAATTCCCAAACTTTCTCCAACAGTAACAAGTTTGAGGAGGGATTAAAAGGGGCAGAGCTAAAATTTGAGTTAAATCAGGGATGTTCCTGAAGATCAGTAGTTAGCAAGGTACAGGTATTACTGACTCATATTTGCCTAATGGAGAAGAGTCTGCCCTGAACTGATTGTAAAATGTTCAAGAATGTGGTTGCTGGGTTGGTGTCATTCTATATCAATTCTCAGTTAATTATTTCAAGTTCACAATCTAGCATTTGCTGTGAGGAATTGATCATGGCCCATATTTGTTGACCACTTACCACTTAACAAGCATTACTATGTATCGTATGTGTCATTGCATGGGGGCACTCTTCCTATAAATGTAGCTTCATGTTCTGGGTCATTGTCCTCTGCTGCTGCTGCTAATGTGATGCATGGGACAGGTCATAATGGAGCCATCTTGTGGTGTTAACCAGTCTGTTTCTGTATAGTCATGCTGTGCAGCATGGTACAAACAGCAACCAGCTTGCTGGCTGTGTCAGAGTACTACGATGCCACATGAGATATGTCAAGAAAGGGAAAGTATAAAGATGCAATCACTGATGTTCCCAGCCCCAGGATGGGCAGTATCCATTGCCATTTCAGGCACACTTTCAGGATGGCTGACAAGAGTCATTAACCAAGATTCCATAGGGTATCCCACGTCACTTGCAATATACAAAAAATATTTTTAAGGGTGGTGTTACTGGCTACATGCATAAGTTATATATTAATAGACATTTAGTTTGCACAGTGGGTCTGCAAATCAGATAGCCTGAAGGAGTGTATATTGCTGGAAGCAGTGACAGAGGCCAGATGTGCAAATATGGAAATACCTGGAGTGCCATGATGCTGCACACAAGTAAGTGTGTGTGTATACACACTCAGACCCTCGCACACATAGAGACACAGACACAGACACACAGACAAAACACACACACACATGCACACACACGCACACACACACACACACTCACACACACTCACACACACACACACACACACACACACACACACACACACACACACACACACACACACACACACACACACACACACAACAATCCCCTCTGTATTGCAGACTACTTGGCAGTTCAGAGAATGATAGCCCTTCCTATAAACATATGTCTGTGAGTCTGGGGCATGTGGGGCCTTTACTGCTAAAAGTGTGCAATCTATAGCAACCAGTACTTTAGGGATGCATAAAATTCTATAGATGTTACACATAGTGGTGGCTCTTTCATCTGTTAGACAAAGACTAAGATATACTACATTGGCATCATCAGGCATATACAGTATGCATAGCTCCACATGTTTTATCGAGGCAAGGGGTGCCACAGTAACAGTCACAAAAATACATGTTGCTGCTTGCAGTGCTGCTCATGCAGAGAACCACCAAATGTATTCAATTTGCTGCAGTTTTCTGGGATGCCTTAGCATTTGTCATCTGTATGCAAAGCACTAGAAGTAGAGAACCTGAACTAGTGCTGCAAAGGGAGCACTTTAAGCATATACAATGCATGGTGTGGAAGGGGATCAGGAGAGTAAGGCAGGCATTCTGACTATGACATCTACTAGTTCAGGTAGATAAGGAGAAGGCAGTGAAGAAACCAGCCTGGAAATGCTGGTTCCTGGCAAACTAAACGCATTGCAAGCATTGTTAAAGCAAGGATTTTTAAAAGAATGAATCTGTTACTGCCTAGGCAAAGTAAGTGGATATTAAGAATCCCCAGTAATTTTTCTGAGTTTTGATATCCTTGATACTTTTCACAAAAAATAAGAAATATATATATATATATATATATATATATATATATATATATATTCCAACAGGAACAAAATGACACCAATAGTCGTCGAAATAATCACAAAATCAATTTAATACACACCAAAATCTTAAGCGATTTCATGGAGCAGAGTCTGCTTCCTCAGACGTTAACATTACTGAACAAACATCTCACATATATACAGCACTAAGTCATTGAGCTCATCAATCAATTAAAATCACCATAATAACTAAACACATTAAAACAAGATGTGCCTATAAACTCCTAAAACACAACACTAGGAGCTGTTTAAAACCAAGCCTTAAAATGAAATACTACATTATCAAAAGTGTAGAACAATAAAATACATAGCTGTAGAATATAACAAATAACAAAGCAGCACATGATACATCCACTTACCTCAACTTTCTAGCCTTAAGTACAGATTTAAGGGGCACACTCTCATTAAGCCCACTCCCTCTGTGTGCTCCTAACCTGAGTATCCATCTAACTTCCAAGTTTTCAGTGTTATTCTTGAGATCTCCCAACCTCATACTCTCCTTTTGGACCTGCAATATTTGAAAACAAAAACTGTGTGTTGTTCCTGCACTTATTACATGCTTCGCTAGGGCACTACAATCCCTGCGGGTGTTTATACAATATATATGATCCCTTATTCATTCTTTAAGGGTTCTATTAGTTTTTCCTACATAAAAGGAAAAACATTGTGTGCAGTAAGCCACATATACTAAGTTTTTAGTATCACAGGATCCAGTACATCTCAATTCCCATAAGTACCCTGTGTCTGGATGTCTAAAAAATCTTGATTCATCAACATATTCACACTGGGCACAACGGCCACAGCGCTTAGTGCCCAAGTGCGGTAAGGTAGTCTCTTGTTTGTTTCGGTTGGGGTAACTTAGTTGTTGTTTTAAGGATGTCTGGTTCCGATATACAAACTTTGGACTATTACCTACAACTTGTCTAGTAAAATCATCTACTAATAGAATATGCCAATTCTGTAAGATCAAATTCTCTACTACTTGTGTATTAGAATTATATGGAAGTACTATGGACAAATACGAAGAGTTCATCTTATTCATTTCTCTTCTAGTGGTCCTAGCTGAATAATATGGCTTTGCTTGATCCGTTCTCTTACTACGAACTTTATCAAAGTTTCTGTTTATCTCAGATAATTCATACCCTCTATTCATCAGGTCATCTTTTAACCTATCTAGCCTGTCACTCAGTAGTGACTCATTACAGCATAATATGGACACCCTCATGGCCTGTCCCCTCACAATGTTCCTAAAAACTGATGGATTATGCTTGCTATTTCTATGCAGAAATTATGGTTTATAGCATGGTTTCCTGTATATCTGGGTTTGACAAACCTGATTATCAACATAAACTTTAACATCCAGGTAGTTGATACTGGTATGGGAGACATTGATTTGAAATTTTAAAAAAGCATTGTAATCATTGATATACTCAAGGAACCTATGTAACGTATCCTCCTCTCCTCTCCATAGGAGAAAGAGGTCGTCCATAAATCTCCTGTAAAATATAATGTATGGATTATCCATTACATGCTCAAATTCCCATGCCACCATGACTAGGTTGGCATAGGAGTTGGTGGAGCTTGTACCCATTGCCACCCCTGTGTTTTGTTTATAACACCTGTCCTGGAATAAGAAAATGTTATTCTCCAGGACCATTTCCATCAACATACACAGAAAATCTACCTTACGTACATCCATGGTATCATCCTTCAATATCACTGTTCTTACCATATTTATACTCTTATCATTGGGTATGCTTGTAAAAAGGGCCACCACATCTAGAGTAACAAATAAAACATGATCTAGCTGAAAATCATCAGTATGGGTAGACTCAAACAAATCGACCAGAAACTGTTGAGTATCTTGTACTACATGACTGTACTTAACAAGTACTCGCTTGAGCTCTTTCTCCAAATATAATGAAATTGGCTCAGTGAGCCAGCCTGCCCCCACTACGATTGGTCTAAACTTGGGTGTTATAGGATCCTTATGTATTTTAGGAAGTCCATGCAGGCATGGGATAAGTGGATGTTCAACTGTGCAAAATCTAAATAACTCATCTGTCATGAGACCTAAACGTACACACTCTTGTAAAGTAACATTTATATGCCATTGAATGTTAGTCACAATATTGATTGATGAGCCCAATGACTTAGTGCTGTATATATGTGAGATGTTTGTTCAGTAATGTTAAAGTCTGAGGAAGCGGACTTTGCTTCGTGAAAGCGCTTACGTTTTTGGTCTGTATTAAATTGATTTTGTGATTATTTCGACGACTATTGGGGTCATTTTGTTCCTGTTGTTGCTACCTTCTTCTTGGGATTTTTTTCATATATATATCTATATATATATATATATATATATATATATATAAAATATGTAGAGGCATGCATTACAGATATATAAACTGAATTTAGAGAAAATACTTTTGCTATTTGCATTAATGTTCAGAATCTTCCTCCTCAGTCTTTACCTGCATATCCTCTATATGTGTGATTTGTACTGTCACATTTCCAGCAATTACCTGCTTGTCATTGAATTATACTTCTTCACTTTTTGTAAGATGCTGTATAATGATTTATATGCTCTATTTTTTGTTTCTGTTTATATTTTTGAATTGATTTTCAGCAGTAGGTAACCCAGTTTTGTGATAGTTCCCCTAGCCATGAATTCCATTCCAGACTTAAACTTCCAAACAGAAACAGATCAGGCAGACCAGGTTGATGTCATGTCTAGGTTGTTGTTGTTTGTCTTTTCGGCTTTTCCTGGTTAGGAGTCACCACAGCGGAACTCCGTTCCGATAATGATTGGCAGTAGAGTTTTATGGTGCCGAGTTGCCAGCCCGACGCCCAACCTTCAGCGAAGGCATGCCCATTCACGCATGTCTTTCAGATGCCATTCGACCGCGGGGAGGACATGCAGACTCCACTGAAGATGTTCAGAATATTTTCTAACCCTCTGGTTTTCCAGTGAGGAATGGTACATTTTAATTTTGTTTTAGTTGACAGCCTGAAAGTGATTATGCATGGCCTTTAAAACTGGATAGGCTACAGGATATGCTTTTCTACCTTTGATAGATACACACTGGTCAAAGTTTAAATTCCTGTTTATGAATTACAGTAGGTCCATTTTTTATGATTTATACACATATTTGTACATTGATTTATGTCACACAGATGTTTATTGTTGCTGCCTCACAGCTCTTGGGTCTTCTTTTTAGTGTCTGCATGGGTTCATTTTCTGCAGATACTGCATGTCCTTCCTTGGTATAGAGGAATAGATAGGAGATTGGGGGAGTCAGTGATCATGTCTTCCATTGTCAGGTTAGTCCTTCCTTGCTGTGTATGCGGGCTGGATGTGCTCTGTGGTTCTGCAGTATCAGGACTGGATTTATACTATCTGACTTGTGATGTGGCGCAGCCATGTGAGGAGATGGTCAGCATCCATGATCCTATCAATAGTCACAGCTAGGCATTCCACTCAGTTGGTCAACAGAGGAGAGGGAAAGTGTGGAACTGTGGGATCCAGAGTAACTGGCCTGGTTGGGTCCCTGTTTTGGAGTGACATCCATGACCATGGGAGGGCACATACCGATGGATGATGGCACCAATGGCCAGAAGTGACACTGATAAAGTCTCTGGGAAAGTGTGAACCTTTTGTGCACACCTGGCTTGGGACCATTTATGGTGCATCTGTCTTCTTGCCTGGCCACAATGAGCCTTTATAAGTATCCTTATAGATGTACAAATGGATGACAAGTGCAGCACCATTGCCATCAGCAGGTATCTCTGCCCCAGGTCCTCATTTGATGTACATCTCTGCATGGAGTTCAAGGACTCCCCTCAATGTCTGCAGCAGTTGTACTTCCTCACACAAGCCACTCACCACACTCAGCATCTCTGTCTTGGTATAGAGGAAGACACCAACTAAATTTGGCGTAAAAAACTTCTTTACTCAACGTTTTCCTCTCAAGGACTTCTTCAGAAATAAAAATACATACATTTACCACACTTTTTATACAAAAACCATGCCCCTCCCAAAAACACAATTGAATACCAAATTAATTCATTAATCAATTAAGCAACAAATCAGCATTTAAATACACATTTGTAACTTGATAGTTAAAGTACAAAGGTATATAAAAATACAACTATTATATACGTACTATCTACTATATGTTAAAAAACATTTAATGTTAATGAATTCATTTAAACCTGGGGGATTATCAGCCCCCAGTCTAAGCTGCCATATTGACTATTTCCTTTAAGTTGCCTCCCCTTAGGTCAACCACAATATGTTCCAAAACTGTAAAGGACATTTTTTATATGAACTACATTGAAAGGAATGTCTGAACAATGCATTTTTATCATCCTTGGTCTTAATAGCATAATAATACTCATTAATGCATTTGCTCAGATTCCTAGTAGACATCCCTACATAAAATGCAGTGCAACCTGAACATAATGTAATATACACTAGATTGGTAGAATTACAATTGAATCTCCCAGGTACACTGATAGTGTGATTTAAATGAAGTAATCTAATATAAGGTCCTTCATAAATATATCTACAGATGTTACATTGAAGGCATTTATACATGCCCCTGGGTTTATCAGTAACTGGCATGGCTACTAAAGTTTCATTTTTTTCATGTATACTCTTAATAGTATTAGATTTTTTGTATACAAAAATGGGCTTATCACCTAAAATGTTACAAAGTTCATTATTACCAGAAATAATTTCCAGTTATTAAAGACTACTGATTTATCTATAGTCATATTAATAATATATTTAGGAGTAGTTAAAAATGAAGTGGGGGTAGAATCACCAGTAATATTCTTAACACAGCGCCCCTTCTTAATAATAGGGGGAAACTCTGATTCTCTTCTCTCCATGATGCTACTACCCACTTATTGAAGTAAAGACAGTGGGTACCCCCTACACAAAAATAAATCACTAATAAATTTAACTTCATTAAGAAATAAGTTGTCATCTGTAGTCAAACGTGATGCCCTAATAAACTGACCCTTGGGCACGTTTCTCTTCATATACATGGGGTAATTACTACTGAAGTGTAAATAGTTATTAACATAAGTAGCCTTTCTAAAGATGTAAATAGAAAAGCATCTATCTAAGGAATTCCACTCCAGACTCACATCCAGATAATTTACATTATTGCCGTGACCACTTAAAGTCAATTTCAAAAAGTCACAGCTTGCATTCATTTGTGTTAAAAACAAAGAATGATTGTCAGAAGGACCTTTAATAATAAAAAACAAATTGTCAATGTACCTGCAGTAAAATAAAATATCTGAGGCAAGACTGATGGTGGGTAAGAGTTCTTTCTCCCACCATGCCATCACCAACCCAGCAAAGGCTGGGGCTACACTGGCCCCATAGCTACACCACAGAGCTGTTTATAACGTTTCTTGTTGAAAATAAAAAAGTTATTATCCAATAATAATTCCAATAAGGAACAGTATGTTTTTACTGAAGATTCAGACCAAGTAGTGTATTTAGAGAGAAACCGAGATACAAAATCTATTCCTTCAGTTTGTGGAATACATGTATACAGAGAGACAACATCTCCAGTCATTATAAAAACTCTGTCTCATCAGTATTACAGTTCACCTGACTTTGACTAAATAGCCTAATCTGATCCAAAAATTACCAAGAATCTTTAATAAATGAAGGTAAACTTTGGACCAGTGGATTAAGTAATGAGTCTAAGTATAATGATAGACCCTCTGTAATACTTAAAAAAATATAGAACCCTAGTACTTGAAAATAAGTACTTTGAACGCTGTATAGCTCTGAAAATTGTACCTAAGGGAGTGAGGTTCTTTTAAGCTCTGAATGGAGTATTTAAGGAAGATCCTTTTTCAAAGAACTAGTCTCTTTTTTTAATCAAACAGGGCTTGATTTTCTAAAACTATTGGTCAAATGTAATGAAGGGCTGTTAATAGACTTGAAATCTGAGTTAGAAACTCTTGATAATAAATGCCAAGCTATAATACATGATTCCAACAGTACCGTCACATCTTATGAACAGATGCTGGATTCAGTCGATAAGTATGAACGCAATGTAGTTCAAGGGAAATTTAAAAAGATTGAAAGAGACATTAAAGCTTACAAAGACGGTGAAGCTTTTTTTATTAATGAGAAATTATTTTAAAACACTCATTTTAAGCCTCCTATAAATAGAGACAACAATGCAAATAAGCATTTATACAGTTCAGCAGTGCAAACCGGGCATTCCACCTTAAATCAAGTTCCTTCTACTTTAACAGCCGCTGCTACAGCATCGGATGTCACACGTCATTCACAAGTGAACGTTAATGGCTCTAATGGTTCATCTACACTGAAGAGCAAAACTACAACTTGTAACTTGAGTTCTAGTTCCAATAACAATGAAAACATTCCAAAAAACGGCAAGGGTTTAGCAGCGAATGCACAGACAAAACAGGGGTGAGGAAGGAGTCATTTTTGGAAGTAACAGCTCAACATCATGCTGATTTAAGACTGGCTTACAGCATGAGTTCAGACATTAAAATTTATAATATATCTAACCTTGTTTTATCTGAAACACAAACAAGTTTGCTTAGACTGAGGGTTAATTTTGTTACAAGTAATACAGCAGATTTGGCTAATACCCTGCTTAATTTAAAATTGTATGTTAGAAAATTAAATTTGATGTATATTTTTAAAGATGCACATATACCATGCCCTGCTAGTCTTAAAAGACATTCAGCCTTTAATCCTGCTTTGCATAATACTCTGAAAGTGTTTGAAGCTTTTTGTAGTAAAGATATTAGATCTGTGTTAGGAAATAAACCTGAGCATTTTTATTTTAATTTAAGTTATGAAGAGAAAAACGCTCTTCAAGAGCTTCAACATATAGATAATATTAGGTTTATGAAGCCTGATAAAGCAGGTGGGCTGGTTATCATGTCTAGCACAGATTACATTTTAGCAATGGAGAAGTTGCTTAGCAATACAAATGAATATATGGAAGTAACTAGCAATGTTATAGATAGAAGTTACAGGTTTGTAAAGTATGTATTATATGACCTGTTGATGAGTAGTGAGATTTCTGCTGAAATTTATGATTGTCTTGTTATAGATAATCCTAGATTGGGTATACTATTTGGTATACCCAACATTCATAAAAATGCATCTAATCCACCATTTAGACCTATTGTTGCTTCTTCTGGTAGTATTACAGAGGGTCTATCATTATATCTAGACTCATTACTTAATCCAGTGGTCCAAAGTTTACCTTCATTTATTAAAGATTCTTGGTAATTTTTGGATCAGATTAGGCTATTTAGTCAAAGTCAGGTGAACTGTAATACTGATGAGAGAGTTTTTATAATGACTGGAGATGTTGTCTCTCTGTATACATGTATTCCACAAACTGAAGGAATAGATTTTGTATCTCGGTTTCTCTCTAAATACACTACTTGGTCTGAATCTTCAGTAAAAACATACTGTTCCTTATTGGAATTATTATTGGATAATAACTTTTTTATTTTCAACAAGAAACGTTATAAACAGCTCTGTGGTGTAGCTATGGGGCCAGTGTAGCCCCAGCCTTTGCTGGGTTGGTGATGGCATGGTGGGAGAAAGAACTCTTACCCACCATCAGTCTTGCCTCAGATATTTTATTTTACTGCAGGTACATTGACAATTTGTTTTTTATTATTAAAGGTCCTTCTGACAATCATTCTTTGTTTTTAACACAAATGAATGCAAGCTGTGACTTTTTGAAATTGACTTTAAGTGGTCACGGCAATAATGTAAATTATCTGGATGTGAGTCTGGAGTGGAATTCCTTAGATAGATGCTTTTCTATTTACATCTTTAGAAAGGCTACTTATGTTAATAACTATTTACACTTCAGTAGTAATTACCCCATGTATATGAAGAGAAACGTGCCCAAGGGTCAGTTTATTAGGGCATCACGTTTGACTACAGATGACAACTTATTTCTTAATGAAGTTAAATTTATTAGTGATTTATTTTTGTGTAGGGGGTACCCACTGTCTTTACTTCAAGAAGTGAGTAGTAGCATCATGGAGAGAAGAGAATCAGAGTTTCCCCTATTATTAAGAAGGGGCGCTGTGTTAAGAATATTACTGGTCATTCTTCCCCCACTTCATTTTTAACTACTCCTAAATATATTATTAATATGACTATAGATAAATCAGTAGTCTTTAATAACTGGAAAATTATTTCTGGTAATAATGAACTTTGTAACATTTTAAGTGATAAGCCCATTTTTGTATACAAAAAATCTAATACTATTAAGAGTATACGTGAAAAAAATATGAAACTTTAGTAGCCATGCCAGTTACTGATAAACCCAGGGGCATGTATAAATGTCTTCAATGTAACATCTGTAGATATATTTATGAAGGACCTTATATTAATTTACTTAATTTAAAACACATTATCAGTGTACCTGGGAGATTCAATTGTAATTCTACCAATCTAGTGTATATTGCATTATGTTCAGGTTGCACTGCATTTTATGTAGGGATGACTACTAGGAATCTGAGCAAATGCATTAAAGAGCATTATTATGATATCAAGACCAAGGATGATAAAAATACATTGTACAGACATTCCATTCAATATAGCAAACAACGAACACAGTATCCAGCAAATCTTTTAATAAAATCTCTCTGACGTCTCGGCCAAAGCCTTCAAGGAGAATAAAATTATGTACAAGCACCCATACTTTATAGCAAACTGATAACACAATTAAACAATTAAACAATTAATTAAGCAACACTCTCCAATTGAACTCTGCATTGAGCCCACAAGGAGACATAGTTTTGTACTTTAAAATAAGCAGAGCTTCTTTTTGCAATAACACAGTTTTAACATCCTGCTGACAGTACATTAATGGCAACTTGTTCTAAAATAGTGGCTTTTAAACCTTCACTACTTTTATTATGACATTCTAAAAAATGCAGAGCTACAGGGCTTTCAATATTACCATTGTTAATGTCCCTTATATGCTCTAACAATCTCAATTTAAAAGCCCTTTTAGTTTCTCCTATGTAATAAATATTACATGGGCAACAGAGAGCATAAATAACCCCTACTGACTTACAACAAAATTCCTTAACAGGAGTAAACTTCACATCATTAATGAATGGAAAACAGGGTACAATATATTTGCAACCTTTGCAGCTTCCACAAGGGAAGGTGCCAATTCAACATGGTTCTTTATATATTGAAGGTAGAGGCAAAATAAATTTACTTTTAACTAAAAAGTTTTTGATATTTCTACCTCTCCGATAGGAAAATTGTAAGTTAACATTAAGCCACTGTTGAACATTTTTACAAGAAAGTAAAAATGACCAAAATTGTTTTACTATATCAAGAAATTTAAAAGTAAAGCAACCATAGGTGGTTACAAAATACATATTTTCCTTACAGTTATTAACACTATTATATTGAGCCACATTGTTACAAGGATGATAACTAGTTACACCATCAAAAAGTTTGACTCTTCTAACCAACTTATCAAAACATCTATTTAAAATGTCCTTATTATATCCTCTGCTTAAAAAAGATTCCACCAAAATTTTCATTTCTTGCTGAAAAATATCATATCTACCACATAATCTATATGTACGTAACATTTCCCCATATGGTAATGCATCCAAAGTGTGGGGAGGGTGACCACTAGTTCCATGTAAATAAAAATTAGTGCCTTCAAATTTTCTATTAATTGAGGTAATAATTTTCATACCATCAGAAATATCCAAAATAATATCCAAAAATGGGACCACAGGTCCCATTTTTAGACCATCAAAATTCATGGAAAATCTATTATAATTGATGTCCTCAACAAACTCTTTAATGTCACTTTCATCAGCATCCACCAAGAATATTAGATCATCCACAAACCTATAATAAGATATTACATGAGTTTGAAAAAATCTATGCTTGTATATTATTTCTAGTTCAAATAGGCCCATAAATAAATTAGCATACATGGGGGCAAAAGAAGCCCCCATGGCTGTGCCTTGTAATTGATGGTACAAAACCTCATTAAACTCAAAAAAATTGTGAGTCAAACAAAAATAAAGTAACTCTACAATAAATACTGTGACCGGATTATCACCCAAAAAATATCTAACAGCCTCAAGACCAAAAGAATGTTTAATATTGGTATAGAGGCTTTTAACATCAATAGTAAACCAAGTCATCCTAGCATTTATTTTTACCCTTTTCATCTTGTTCAAAAAATCAAAAACATCACAAATATAAGATGGCAACTTATATACAAAAGGAGCCAAAATTGATGTAAAAAATACCCAAATTATGCAAAAATATAAAGAACCAGAAACAATAGGCCTCCCAGGGGCCTAGACAGATTTTTATGTATTTTGGGTAGGCAATAAAAAAGGGCCATCTTTGAACCTTCTATTTGAAATTTCTTTTTAACATCAGTAGGACAAAAATAACCTAGCCTAACCCCTTTATTCAGCAAATCTAAATATTCCTGGACAGATTTAAGATAAACATCTACAGATATAACTTTATAAGTGTCACTATCCTTTAAGTGTTGCATGCACATAGAAAAATAATCAGCAGAATTCATCACAACTAACTTGTTGCCTTTATCAGAGGGTTTGAAAATTATATCAGTTCTTTTACTAAGCTTAACTAAAGCTTGCCACTCATTCCGTTGCAAATTATAATCAACATTAGTTTTTATACTCATATATTTTTCATAATTAAGTTCAGTGAAAAAAATTGACTAAACTAACAAACTGACATATATCATTATTCAAATAATCAGGAGTAAAGTTACTAGTAGTAGGTATCCTAGTGGTGTCTAACTGACAATATGCATTAATGGCTTCATCTGAAAAACAAGAAAAATAGCTATCACAAGAACTACTGTCATTAGATACATCAGCAGAGTTTGAAACCATCGAACAGTTACTAAAAAAATGTTTCAAGTGTAGCTTCCTGCCAAACACATACATATCTTTTTTTAATTCATGAAGGGGAGTAATAACTGTGGGAATGAATTTCAAACCCCTATTAAGTAAAGACATTTCAACACAGTTAAAATCATATCCAGATAAATTAATAACATAATCTGCAACATTACAATACCTTAAGTCATTTGAAACATGATCATTTTCTACCCCTCTTATATCCCCCATGTCCATAACGTTGTCCACCTGGAAAGGACGATTGATCCCATGTCCGTTTCTGTCCATGTTGATTCTGGAAAGAGGTGGTAGACTCTCCACGAAATGTAGATCGAAAATTCTCCCTTTGTTGGGCAGCCGGTAACACTGGAAACTCCATCTCATATTCTTCGTCTTCATAGGATGTATATCCCCCTTCCGACGCTGAAGACAAGTGAGAAGTATTCACCTGTTTACCGGACTGAAACCTAACTTGTTTACGCACTTTTGTGCATTGTGCTTTAGACAAAAAAGCCCGATTGGCTTCATAGTCACGCACATCACGGAGAAGCTTGCCTTTTTTGCGCTCTATTAAGGTAGCTTCATATTCCTTGAGTTTCTGATTGGTTTGTAGTAGAAACTCATCAAATACAGATGCAGAAACAGTGCTAGATAAATCTGTATACATTTTTTTAATGCTATTACACAGTTCCTTTTGCTTGAGTAAATCACGTTCAATAAGTATACGTAACCATTCAGTAACACAGACATGTGCAGCATTGACCCACCTCTTGTGAAAAACACAATCAGAGTCCAAAGAAAGGTCAAATGGAGTAGAGGGGTCTTTAAAAACTCTGAGACCCCTTGGTGTTGTATCTGTCTCTATGTATTTATGAAGACCACATATATTATAATGTACTGCAGTTTCTTTCCACATTAGTTTCTCAAGTTCCTCAAGCAAAAGTTTGTTTTCTGCATTAACAGACAAAGGAATCTTCCTTCCAACACAAGAAAAAGGATTGGGAGACCGCCTTCTTCTCTCTTCTTCCCATTTTTCCCAAATAACATTATTCTCTGTAGGCAGTCTCTGAGAGTTAGAGCGCTCACCTCTATCACCTCTCTCAGAAGAGTTAACTGAATTCAAAAGAAAATTATCCAGAGACATTTGGTTCCCTTCTCTAGTCTCTCTAAAAATCCTTGGAAGATGGTACTGTGGATCAGAAGACATCAAAAGCAACAAAAAGCACCAGGTAGCAAGTAGCAAGTAGCAAACAACGAACACAGTATCCAGCAAATCTTTTAATAAAATCTCTCTGACGTCTCGGCCAAAGCCTTCAAGGAGAATAAAATTATGTACAAGCACCCATACTTTATAGCAAACTGATAACACAATTAAACAATTAAGCCATTAATGTACTGTCAGCAGGATGTTAAAACTGTGTTATTGCAAAAAGAAGCTCTGCTTATTTTAAAGTACAAAACTATGTCTCCCTGTGGGCTCAATGCAGAGTTCAATTGGAGAGTGTTGCTTAATTAATTGTTTAATTGTTTAATTGTGTTATCAGTTTGCTATAAAGTATGGGTGCTTGTACATAATTTTATTCTCCTTGAAGGCTTTGGCCGAGACGTCAGAGAGATTTTATTAAAAGATTTGCTGGATACTGTGTTCGTTGTTTGCTACTTGCTACTTGCTACCTGGTGCTTTTTGTTGCTTTTGATTCCATTCAATATAGTTCATATAAAAAAATTTCCTTTACAGTTTTGGAACATATTGTGGTTGACCTAAGGGGAGGCAACTTAAAATACAGAGTGAAAAGGAAAGAGTCATTATGGCAGCTTAGAATGGGGCTGATATTCCCCCAGGTTTAAATGAATTCATTAATATTAAATGTTTTTTAACAGATAGTAGATAGTAAGTATATTTGTTTTGTTTTAACTATTGTATTTTTATATACCTTTGTACATAACTATCAAGTTACAAATGTGTATTTAAATGCTGATTTGTTGCTTAATTGATTAATTAATTGATTTGGTATTCAATTGTGTTTTTGGGAGGGACATGATTTTTGTATAAAAAGTGTGGTCAATATATGCATTTTTATTTCTGAAGAAGTCCTTGAGATGAAAACATTAAGTAAAGAAGTTTTTTTTACGCTAAATCTGGTTGGTGTCTTCTTCTGTTGCTCCAGTGTTTTGGATTTATTTGGTTTTGTTACACTGATGGTTGTTTTATTTTTTATATATATATATATATATACTATCCTTACCCTGGGAAAGATTTCATTGTTCGCTGAAATGCCATTCTCTAAATATGGGTTCGATGAATTCCTGTTTGCTGAATTGCAATTCGATAAAATGAAATCGACCCATGCTATACTGACAGTAACAGTGGGCATGTCACTACTGCTTGCCAACCATAAGCACTGTGTTGACAATACATGTTGTGTCTTATGTACAAAAGGACTCATACTCCTATTATTATATCTTGTGGTATGTGTGCATATAGTACAGTGTCTCCCCACACACATAACTATACAGTAAAATGTCATTGCCATTGTGGTGTGTTTCCAGTGAGGCTGAGGCCTGCTCACAGCAGAACAGCAACCTGTCATGCTCTTGTGCTCTATTTCCTGTCAGGGTGATTCCCACAAAGCATCATGGACATCAGTCATGCCATTGTGCTCTGTTCCATTTAGGAGTAAGCCCACTCAGAGCAGAACAGTACTCTGTCATGTCCTTGCACTTTGTCACCTGTTAGGGTGATCTCCCCTAACCAGAGCAGGAAGAACATCTGTCATGCCCTTGTGTTATGTTCACTTCCAGAGTGATTGCCCCACAGAGCAGGATGATCAAGTCTCATGCCCTTGTGTTCTGTTACCCCACACACTCCATTGCTCAGTATCTGGTCATTTTGCTGTCATGTACCCTTGTGTACACCATGCAGTCCTGAAGTCCATTTTCAGTTGTCTTGTCTGCTACTAATATGCTTATATAGCAGTGCAAACTGTTATCCATTATACTCCTAATCCTAAGTTCCTCATTGTAAAGAAGTCTGCTGCAATATGGCAACCACTCTTTTTATCATGCTAAAAACAGGACCATGCTAAAGAGGTGACTTGCTATGTTCATTTCAGAATCACTGATATAATGCACTGTCTTATCAGCCACAGTGAAAATTCTCATGCTCATATCTGCCTATTCCTAGGCTAGTAGAGCAGGTGCATGGTGGCTTATCACAGGCAATGCAAAGCTCATAGGGTTTCTAGTCCCTAGTCCTATCCAGCATGCTCTCTTGCTGCCTGATGGTGTCTGTAATGTTCAGTCAAGTGCACAAGGCTACCACTTTCCTCATTGTACTGACCTGCAGGGTGGACATGGCCCCTTCATGTGCTGGTTTTAGCAGAACTCTCGACTGGTACAGCCAAGAAACCAATAACTTTCTCTTCTTGCTACATGAAGATTCTGACCTACTGCAGCAGTGGAGACAGAAATGATAGAGAGAGAGAGAGAGAGAGAGAGAGAGAGAGAATGACAGAAGTGAGACAGGGAGGGGAACAGAAGGACAGAGTGCTGGAGGTTTTGGCTTGACCACTCAGCTGAGAACTCAACCCTATAGCTGTTCCTGTGGATAGTCTTATTGCTGATCTGGAGAAAGAGGGAGAAACCAGCCACAGACTGACTGTGATCTCTATGTGCTCTTAAGGGAAATTGCATTTTACTGTGTGCGTACTTGTTATCCTTCCAATGTGTACATCCCCTAACTGTTGCCAGTGGTGAGGATGGAGTCTCCTTTATTACTGGGCCAGTGCTGGGGGGGGTCACATAAGTGATAATTTATTAAAGATGTTTCTTGTTTAATTTAAAAAAAAAAAAGAAAAAGAAAAAAAGAGAAACGTCCGTAGTTGGTTTCTGAAGCATCCCAGTAGCTGGGATAGTAAGTGCAATACATATTTTGGTCCCTACAAGAATAGGAACCCCATACATTCCCCTAGATACAAGGGTTAAACATGTCATACAGACTCCATTATTATTTCAGAATTAACAGAGTGGTGGTGAATTATTTGCCCATTAGTCAGACTATGGTATGTCAGATGCAAGCTAAATCAAGCTCTCTTTTGAGATCTGCAACAAGTGTCACTAAGTTAGCACTGGCCATTGCCAGAATGAAAAAGTGCTGCTGAGTACAGTCTCCTATCACTTGAAATTTATTTGTGTGTATTAATGGATTTGTACATTTTAATATCCTCCTATATGAATGTGTTTTCCATGAGCTCAGGATTTTATTGAGTGTTAGTTTTAGATTTAGTGAAACAACTAATGGCAATCTATATGGTCATCTTTTATTAATGTGTAATTTATAGTATTTGTTAGATATTTTGCAAATGTATTGATACTTTCATGATATATAACCAAGTCCCTTTTATGTTTTTTATTGAGTTTTTTAATGAGTTTTATTGTTACTAGGCTATCAAATTAATAGGGTGATTTTTTAATTGATGTCTTAATTGAATTATTAATGAATTGATGAGATTGTATAAAATGAGGGACCTAGCAGAGTTTAATTGTTCTGATGAAGTCCCATTATGTATGTGTGCAGAGATGAAAGCGCTTGATGTTTCTTTATGTAAAATAAATTAACTACTTTGGATTTATTCATATTCAACTTTGTGGTCCAGTATTTGGCTTGGTGAACTCCCCTTGTGGAGGTCGATTCCAGTGGTTGTGCTTTGTTTTAAGTTACGTTTTACATCTGGAAAGCTGTTTTTTATTCCTGGTTTTGCTCCTGTCACTTGTACTATTTCTCCAACATGTAACACTTAAATTCTTCCATACTGCATGTTTTCGTAAATGCACACTAATTGGCAGTTAGGGTGCTACACATGCATTGATGGATAGTGATGCTGTTTTGCATCTCATTACTCCCCCATTTTGTTGGACTACTTCATTTACGTCTCTTTATGCAGTCATTTTTATGATGTACATAAAGTGCAGTGCTGCTTTGCAGCCTGTGTTTTCGATTCATTAGCAGAATGTGTATGGCCACTTATAGTGCAAACTGTCACTGTTTCCTACATAAATTCAGGGTTCATATATGATCGAATGCTAGAACTAGTGAATGATCTATTATCAAACCCAAATACGCAAAACTACAAAATTTCAAAGGAACAGATCAGCAATCCAAAAAAAAAAAAAAATAAGAATGTACAGGCAACATAAAATGGGGGGCTATGCCCCTCCCTTAAATATACCAACTCCAGGATTGTGCCACAGTGAAGAAAACAGCAAAGTCCAGAGAATGGCCCAGCAAACTTTTTCATTTTCATGTGCTGCAGTGTGGAATCCACTGATGCTTCCATGATATTTTCATGTGCTGCTTTGCAGCCTGTTTTTCTGATTCATTAACAGAATGTGTATGGCCACTAATTGTGCAAACTGTCACTGTATCATACATAAATTCATTATGAATAACAGCCTAGGTTTTGCATGGATAGTGCTCAAGAACTGTTAATGGAACCATGAGAATTCTGAATTCTACCTATATCAGCTTGTGTATCAAAATTTAATTGAATACATTATTGGTATTATAATGTGTTTGATTAGAGTACATACAATTTCAGTAAACAACATTACCTAGCTTTATACACACAGCAGAAAAATCTTTTCTGAAATAAAATCACTAAGATTTTATTCCCATAATAATACAATTACAATTTGAAGACTTAATAAATAGACAAATAAGGTTTAACATAAAATCACCCTCAGCTAGCATTTGGCTTCACAATCTAATGGTCACACCTTACTATTTACTTATGTACTGTATTTACAGGTATGTTTAAACTTTGTTGTTAAGATTTCCCTTGCTGTTAGTCTTTGCAAATTATTTAGCTGTCTAAAGTGCACGTGTATTGAAAGGGTGGGAAAGTATCAGAGTGTTGTGTTGCACTGTGGAACCTATCGAAGCCTCCATTATATTTTCATGTGCTGCGGCACATTACTTCAAAACAAAGACTCCATTAATTTTACTTGTACATCTCATTATCTGTGAAGTCTGCAAGAAAATGCTCTACTGTGTGATACACTGCTGTAATGGTATAATTAGTGTCCTTTTATATACAGGCATCATTCCATGTGAAAAATATGTGGAGCTTTGCTGAAAAGGGGTTTTACCAAACTCATTCAGACAATGGCAAGTAACTATATAAATAAATAAATACATACTTGCTTTGCTACAATCACTTACAACAGTGTATTTTTTACATTTTGCAGATTAATTTTTTTTATCACTTAGCATCGCCACTGATTAAAATTTTATGACTTAAAAATAAACTGCCCAGAAGTCATAGAAGACCAGCCACTGCATGATGGAAATATTATTCAAGTGATAACACGAGAAAAACAAAACAAGTCAGTTATGGTCTGTACAGACAAGAAAGGTACTAAAAAGTGTTACAGAGAAAGTGTTACACATAATGCTCCAAAATATGACTAGCGTTCTAGAGACAAAGTACAGAAAAACAGCATCAAATTATATAGGATAATGCAGTTGTATTTAAGAAATGTAAGTGGTGTGGACTTGTCAAAAACATAGTGTAGAGCTGAATAAATGCATTCTCTGTCTACATTTAAAGCATTGCAGTAATGGCATGGGTGTCACCAAAGAATCACCTGTGTGAATCATACAGCAATGTGTACTTTGCGTACTCTTGCTACTGAGTGAATTGTTATGTAGCAAGGCAACTCTACACAGTGGACCAGGGAACACCTACCTACTAAGGTAGGTATTTGGGAAGTTATGAGTGCGTGCATATTTTACAAAGTGCATGTTCCCTGTTCCTGCTGAGTTCTGACATCATACCAGACAGTTATTCATAGCAGTTCTATATTCATTAGGCATGACGGTGGAGCTACAGTCACTGCCATATGGTAATAAGTGTGATATTATACTGAAAGATGTCCCACTGATAGGAGGTCAACTGAGTCACTGTGTGCGGATGGGCATCTGTGGTTGTTGTTTCAGGTTTGCCTGGGAAATCCATGAAAGATACAAATTTTCTTAGCAAAATAAAGTGGTTTTCACTTTTTTCTCTTTTATGCTGATATTGCTTTGCAGCTTTTATTACTTGAGCAATGCATTACCAGGAAAGGGGGACTGGTGCCATCACAAGCTCTACACCATCTCCAGGTAATCAGTCCTAGTGCCATAAGTTACCCTAGCAGGACCAGCTTGTTAACTGAGTATTGTCCTATGAGATTTTTGCATGTGTATGCTGTGTTATGACTATGCTGTGATAAAAGACTGCATACAATATTTTACTCCAATTGTGCATCAGTACTTATGAATCATGTGGGGCTTTGGTACTCATTCTTACTATATATTAGTCTTACTCAATGAGTAAAGTGTTCATGAATCCTGCCCATAGTTTTTAAGAAGCCTGATATTGAAATACAGGTGTGTTGAGCTGTTTGCATTCATGTTACTGCATTATTTACAGCTATGGAACTGTCTCATTTACTAAGGATAAAAATGTCCTGTCCTATCAACAGACAGACATACTGGCTTACAAATAAAAATTTAATTTATTAGGATGCAAGTAAATGAATGTGGATTTGTAAACTGTATTTATAACTGTAAGAAAATCTGAAAGTGCAATAGTTTAGCTGCATTCCCATATGCAGAATTCTACTCCACTTCTAATACACTGTCTTTCTGGTTAGCTGAGGGTAGTGAATGTACAGCTGCCAGATCATGAAATGTTACACAATATTTTTGCTTGGATGTAATTAGGAGTTCTTGACTACAACTATGAATGTTACTGTTGTTTACACATTTTTCCTGGATGCAATTACACATTCTTGGCTTCAGTGTGAGTATTATGAATGTTACTCTGGGGAGCATTACTATTCACTGGCAGCAGGGAACCTCACACTTGAATTAGATGACAGTGGAAACATATGTAACATGTTCCTGGAATATGACAAGGAGTATGGCAGCAATTCCAAGGAATGCTGGTCCTACAGCTTATGAACTGATGTCTCAAAAAGAAACAAAAGGGTATTGTGGTGGCAGATGCACAATACTACAACAATTTTGTGAGGTTTTCAAATTCTATACATAGTACATCAGTAAGGAGAAAAATATAAAATATATATCATTAGAAGTTATGCAGAAACAGTATTAGTGACGTAGAATTATTTTTAAACATCGTATATATCTTATAACCCCCTCTATTCTAAAATATCACAACTGGTTTTCTTGCTTTATATGTGCTTGTTCCTACACTCTAAACATCTGCCTGTTGCATACAGGGTAATGTAATACCTTGAAATAAGCATGTTTTTACAGGGATGCCCTGAACCCTTATATGTTAGGCATCCAATAAACTTCTGTATATCAACACCACAGTCACACAATATTGAAGGAGAGAAAAAAAAAATTACCCAGAAAAGTACAAAGCTGTTTTGAGCAATGACTTATTTTGCTCTAACTGAAATTTCATGTATTCAGGACACACATGGGAGCTTTTTTAACTAATTATTTTCATTGACTTGTGTTCATGTTACTAGAGGAAGAACGTGATCTAAAATAGTCCATAGTCATGGCCCAAAAATGCTATTCAACTAATAAAACATTTCCAGCTAGTACTGTGGTGGTGCTGCGGTAGCGTTGTCACCTCACAGTTAGACGCTGCCCATTCGATTCTCAGTTAGAGTGTCTTCTGTGTGTCGACATGCGTGAATGGGCGTTCCTTCATTGAAGGTTGTGCGTTAGGCCTGGCAAGCCAGCATGTAAAAATCTACTGCCAATCATTAGTGGACCGGAGTTCCGCTGTGGCGACCCCTAACTGGGAAAAGCCAAAAGACAAACTATGCTGAGTATAATGTACTTGGATAAAATTAGTGACATGACTGTACTTAACACATTGAAAGACAATGTTTCAGAATAATGAGAATAGTTTGCATATGTGATAAATTATGTGCATGTGAATACCATTGCGTCTTATTAGATTAAATCATCACTTTTCAAACATACTCAGCTTATGCTTTATTGACCCCAGATTAGTAAATATTAGAAACAAGATTTATTTATTTATTTAACATTTGTTTACTGGGACAGAGCTCATCTTCAGCAGAGGCCCAGGGGAAATGTTCCAGATACATGTCTTTAAATGTGGGAGGAAACCAGATCACCTGGAGGAAATCCATGCAAATGCAGGGACAACATGCAGACTCCGCATAGAAGGTACCACAGCTGAGAAGTGAACCAGAGAACTTTTTGCAGTGAAGTGACAATGCTAACTGCTGCACCACTGGGGCACCCTACTGCTACAGGAAATGGGCAAGATTTCAGCAGCCAGTGTATTCAGTTTTCTGTTCTCCTAGCTGCATGTCAGAAATCATATTTATTACATATTACATCTATGCAAGATGAAGGAAGCAGTAAGATTTTCTGCTACTGTCTTGGAAAGTACATTACCATCCTAATGCTTTTTAAAACTCTTCCATATACCTCCAGGAATAATGGCTAGGTAGTATTACAGTGTCCATTCCAGATGCTAAATATTCCATGAGCAGTTTATTACATAAAAATGTGAAGTTTTAGATGAATAGCCAACCCTTGTGATGAAGATGATAGAGCCTTGACTATGACCCAGATTCAAATAGGAGTGCAGGTGCATGACTGAGTTAGTGTAGGAGGGTGGGTAGAGTCATCCTGAGGGGGGTAGTGTTAGGTGGAACCAGCCATGTACAGCCACAATCCTTTAGAAAAGGAGTAGAAACACAAGTTTGGGTAGCTGCGAGGGGCAGGTATTAGGGTTGCCAAGCCACTATTTTGTGGAAACCTTTAACATGGGTATCAAGAAGTGTGCAGTCAAATACATAGTGCACTGTGAACATTCAGGGTTATGTAAATTGCATGTCCCTCTGTCTTGGGGGTAGGGATAGGTCATTACAAATGTTTTGATTGCCAGGATGTCTGTGAGGGCCAAAGCATCCTCGAGGCTGCCTTAATAATATCCTACCCCAGATAACTCTTACTCCAGTACTGGATATATTTGCTGGTGAGAGGAAATGGGTACTGTGCAAATTTGGAAAGCTAGGTAGTTAGCAGACATAGGAGAAAACAGCTCATAAAAAGTCCAAGAGGATTGTGCTACCATATTACATGCCGTGTTACTACATGATAAGAGGTAATGACATTAGGATAACTACTGAGATTGTTAAACATTCTACTATAGTACCTACCAGGTTACTACATGACAAGAGGGACTGACATTAGAATAACTACTGAGACTGCTACACATACTACTATAGTACCTACCAGGTCACTACATGACAAGAGGGACTGACATTAGAATAACTACTGAGCCTGCTACAAATACTACTATAGTACCTACCAGGTCACTACATGACAAGAGGGACTGACATTAGAATAACTACTGAGCCTGCTACACATACTACTATAGTACCTACCAGGTCACTACATGACAAGAGGGACTGACATTAGAATAACTACTGAGACTGCTACACATACTACTATAGTACCTATCAGGTCACTACATGACAAGAGGGACTGACATTAGAATAACTACTGAGACTGCTACACATACTACTATAGTACCTATCAGGTCACTACATGACAAGAGGGACTGACATTAGAATAACTACTGAGACTGCTACACATACTACTATAGTACCTAACAGGTTACTACATGACAAGAGGGACTGACATTAGAATAACTACTGAGACTGCTACACATACTACTATAGTACCTACCAGGTCACTACATGACAAGAGGGACTGACATTAGAATAACTACTGAGCCTGCTACAAATACTACTATAGTACCTACCAGGTCACTACATGACAAGAGGGACTGACATTAGAATAACTACTGAGCCTGCTACACATACTACTATAGTACCTACCAGGTCACTACATGACAAGAGGGACTGACATTAGAATAACTACTGAGACTGCTACACATACTACTATAGTACCTATCAGGTCACTACATGACAAGAGGGACTGACATTAGAATAACTACTGAGACTGCTACACATACTACTATAGTACCTACCAGGTTACTACATGACAAGAGGGACTGACATTAGAATAACTACTGAGACTGCTACACATACTACTATAGTACATACCAGGTCACTACATGACAAGAGGGACTGACATTAGAATAACTAGTGAGACTGCTACACATACTACTATAGTACCTACCAGGTTACTACATGACAAGAGGGACTGACATTAGAATAACTACTGAGACTGCTACACATACTACTATAGTACCTACCAGGTCACTACATGACAAGAGGGACTGACATTAGAATAACTACTGAGACTGCTACACATACTACTATAGTACCTACCAGGTCACTACATGACAAGAGGGACTGACATTAGAATAACTACTGAGACTGCTACACATACTACTATAGTACCTACCAGGTCACTACATGACAAGAGGGACTGACATTAGAATAACTACTGAGACTGCTACACATACTACTATAGTACATACAGGGTTACTACATGACAATAGGGAATGACATTAGAACAACTACTGAGATTGTTACACATACTACGATAGTACATACCACATTACTACATGACATCAAGGAATGCCATTAGAATAACTACTGAGATTGTCACACATACTACTATAGTACATACCACATTACTACATGACAACAAGGAATGACATTAAAATAACTACTGAGATTGTTACACATGTTACTATAGTACATACAAGGTTACTACATGACAAAAGGGAATGACATTAGGACAACTACTGAGTTTCTACAAATACTACTATAGTGCATACCAGGTTACTGCATGACAACAGGGAATGACATTAGAATAACTACTGAGATTGTTACACATGTTACTATAGTACATACAAGGTTACTACATGACAAGAGGGAATAACATCAGGACTACTACTGAGACTGTTACACATACTATGGTAGTACATACCACATTACTACATGACAAGAGGGAATGACATTAGGACAACTACAGAGATTGTTACACATACTATTATAGTAGGGGTACACTTCACAATGCCGAATTTCTGAAAGATCAAATTTCATATGGCTGAGACCATATGATCAAAGTTTCAGAATCTTGGCATTGTGAACGGAGATCTGCATACAGCATGGAATGGGAGATTTCCCTTTTCTCTGCTGTAGTGCAATCTTGGAGTTGGTGATATTTAAGTAGCAGGGGATGCAGGGGAGCTTGCCCCCCCCCCACAATAATGGTGAAAAAGTTTTTATTTTTGGTTTTGTGGATTTATTTTACAATGCTGAGGTTCTGAAAGTTCGATCATAAGTTCATAGGTTCATACAAGGCTAACTGCGCTTGTGGGCCATTTTAAGCCTAGCCAATTGCACCATGTGAGAATCAAACCCTGTGCATTATGTATGTAAGGTAAACACCTTAACCCTTATGTCAACCTCCCACCTTAAAACCTTTGAGGTACACACACATACATATGTACACACACAAACACTTGCCACAGATGAGATTCAAACCCATAGCTGTGCAGTTACTGCTACTACATTGTTCTGTTCGGAAATTCAGCCTTGTGAAGTGAATCCCTATAGTACATACAACATTATTACATGATACGAGGGAATGGCATTAGGAAAACTACTGAGATTGTTACAAATGCTACTATAGTACATACCAGGTTACTACATGACAAGAGGGAATGACATTAGGACAACTAGGGTTGGGAGGGTGGCTTAATGGTTAAGGTATTTGCCTTACAAACACAAGGTGCAGGGTTTGAGTCTCACAAGGGATAATTGGCTAGGTTTAAAATAGCTCGCAAGGGCAGTTAGCTTAGTACTAATCTATGAAACTATGAACTACTGAGATTGTTACAAATACTATATATATATATATATATATATATATATATATATATATATATATATATGTATATGTATATACACATACCATTATTACATGATACGAGGAAATGGCATTAGGACAACTACTGAAATCGTTACATGCATAAGACAAAGGCTACAAGTAATCTTGCCATCAATTATGTCTAAATAGTGAGACAATTATGAATGGTGGTATTATTAACATTCTGAAGTCCTATGCTTTATCAGTGCCAAGGAAACAATGTGGTTTATCACATTCATATCAAAATCTACACATTCAGGGAGAGCTGGCAAACCTTATTAAGTGGACAAGCTCAGATAATGAGGGCAGTCATTGCACAACTGAGTGAAATGTGTGAACCACACTACACACACACACACACACACACACACACACACACACACACACACACACATATATATATATATATATATATATATATATATATATATATATATATGGATCTACTTCATTTGATCAAAAGACCATTTGACTGAAACCCATTTGATCTAAATTTCATTTGATCAAAAAACAGTATTCAGGGGAGTTCAAAATGGCTGCCATCCTGTAAGCAGTGTTTTCACAGAGCTCTGCCACTCACCTACAATTCAACAGCTAATCTTAAAGACTGAAAGCCTTTTTAAGGTTTAATAACATTACAGAATAAGCAAGAATTCTTACCCACGGCGTTTACCAACCTTTCTGAGGAAGAGAGAATCTCTAATGTGAAGGATTGTACCTGATTTGTCTGACTTTTCTGTTGCTGGTCCGGATTGCATGTGCTCTAGGCCTCGGAGGCCTACTACTCCTGTGAAGAAAGAGGGCATTGAATAGTATACATAACCATGTCAAAAGAACTAGATCACATGGAAACTCAAACCACTAAAGCAAAATTTTCAACTATAGCCTCCCCAGAAAAGGAGGTTACCACGAAGAGGGCAAGGATGGCTAAACAACAAGAGGCACCAAAGACACCACCAATAACATCAAAAGAGAAACCTGACTTAAATTACATGGAGGAACTAAAGACTGCCTTGCAACCCATTCAGTCTGCAATTCAAGACCTCTCACAACAACTTAAAACTTTTAATGTCTCCATCGACAGAATATTAACTATAATGGACAAAACTGAAGCAAAGGTGCTAGAAAATGAGATAAAAATTGACCAACTGCAAAAGGAGCAAAGTAATAATGACACAAATATAAAGAATATACAACAAAAGTTAACAGACCTTGAAGCCAGGTCTAGACGCAACAACCTCATCATCAGAGGCATCCCAGAAAAAGGTTACACAATTGGACCTACTGGAGAGCATTTCTGAAATTTTTTCTGCATTTCTGTATAAAGAACCTCTTTCAGACAAATTAATTATAGAATGCGCACACAGAGCCTTAAGACCAGCAGTTGACAAGCTTAATCCCAGACCAGTCTACGTCAAGGTCTTAAACTACCAACATGTCTACAAATTAATAAGTGCAGCAAAAAGAAAAAAATACATAGATTGGAAGAACAATAAAATATATCTATCTCCTGATCTACCAATTCCAATCAAACAGGAAAGACAAAAACTAGCCCCCTTCTGCACCTATTTGATCAAAAAGCAGATAAGATTTCAAATGAGGTATCCCAGCACCCTCATTTTTACCCACCAGGGTGTCCAGTTTTCAGCACAAAGTTACGTTGAAGCGGTTGTGATATTCAAAAAGACTTTCAATGAATGTCCGGACAAACCAGACCAAAAGGTTTAAATTTGCTCTCATAAATGCGAGCGACTGTGAGACAGATATAAACAACTGTATTATTCTGCGCTTAAAACCACAGACTTACCTTGCGAACTGATCTTCTTGGTCCCCTCATAACACCCAGTGTCCGTAGGATCTATTACCCTCGAGACATCACTTCGACTGGCCCTACTCTGCAGTCACGTCGCCATATTCCATATTTCCATCCATGGCTCTTTGACCCCAGGAGTTCCCTGCTTCCAAAGCGCCCTTAAAGGTGTATAGCCCACTAATGCTGACATAGCTTACAGGGACTACAATCAACAGGAGATGCTGGTCTCTAGTGCAAGCAAGCTGATACAACTTTCACTGGCCCTGGGAGCGTGGGAATTGCAGCGACGAAGGTTTTCTGCGCTACTCTCCCCTCAGTTGCCTTTTCAATCATGCATAACACGCAGGAGAGTGCTGCATATCTTGGGACTGCACACTACATACTCCTTTCGCCAAACGATAGAAGCGAAACACTTATGGAGATCCAGAGATGATTTTCTCCCACTCGACAAACAGCAGGAACCTGCCAGCTATTCACCTCCTCTTGACAACTTCTACAACGTCAACGAAGAAAGTCTACATATACTCCACTTGTTGTGAGAACAGTCAAAGTAAGCAATGTACTATGTTCCTCGAGCTACCTCTGCAGCGTATATACATGATCGTTAAACGAAAAGACGATTCATTTGTCCTAAGCGAAATGTTTAAAAACATGTTAGTAACATTAAACAATTTTTATGTTACTATCAGAGCTAATAATAATAACAAGGCTTATAAAAACAAAAATGTATTTGGGAGCAACTGTCTGTTGAAACATTACTTTTAGGATTCATTTTAATTCAGATTTAGGCTGCATATTTGTGGGAAACGACCCTAAGGCATCTATCATGACGGTAAATGAGGGTATAAATATTTCAGAAATATAGTTTACCAGAATATTGAAATTAAATAATTTTAAACAGGTCAGTGAACAGGCAAAGGTTATTTCTGCTTACTTTTCAGTGAAAATAGATTCCTTAAAAGACACAGTCTTTTACTTCCACTGTATTTTTTTATGCATAGTGTATGCTAGTTATACTAGTGAGATCATTAAAAAGTTTCATCAGTTTATTCATGACCTTATGAAAAGCATGATTCAATGCAATAAATATAGCCATTAGAGACAGAAAGTGAAGTAGGAGATGACTTGCAAGTGTTTCACTGGATTACTAGCCTAGAATTAACATCTGAGCAAATGCTTGATTGATTTGCGGTGCTGTTTGCTGAACATAAATACTGTTGATATTTGCTACCTTCTTCATTGTAGAGGTATAATAGTTGCTCCAATTTTCACTTGGGGTCTTAGCCTTGACTGCTATTACAGTTGGGAAAAGCCAAGGTGTTGGTCCTGATATGACCTAACTACACTCTGTGCTTTTGTGCTTTAACTCATTAGTTCTTTACCTCAGATAAAATGCAATCCTGATATATGGCTCTACTTTAGATGGTCACTGATCAGTCTGTGTGAAATTTGAGGATTTTTCAGTTTGCTGACACCTCCATACATTTCATTGTATTTACTCAGCAGTGCCTGTAGCACTGTCTTTGCCTACCTTACACTGTCTGTGGCTCATTAAAGGGGGAAAATATGTGAAAAGAGAGGACTAAGTGAAGGCACTGAATGTGACCTTTGTCTCACACCATTCACAGGATCTCCAGTGTGATAGAATCTGAGGAAACCAGCATGGGAGGATAAAGAGATGGGATGGGACGTCCTCCCGTTATACACATACTAGGCTCATGATTGCAAAAGCTGATTTCATATGCGTATGGAGGATTTTGGCAATAATTCTCAAGAATAGCTAAAAACGTGATAAAGGCACTAACGCAACTTAATAAATTAATGATAGAGAATGTCGAGCTGGGCAATAAATTAATGCTCTGGCAGATGAGGAAGTGGGAGGCATGGGGACAGATACATGGGGGTCTCTTTGTAAGTTTTTCTCTGGGTTGTGCCTCTCTTCTGTTAGGACCTCTAGTTCTGGTCTTTGAAAATACGAGTGATTGTTTTGTTAACTTTGTTTGCAATGCTTCATTAAGCAAAAGAAAATTCTATATGATTACTGATGATTAACAACACCTTATTGGTAATTACTATAATTCAATCAAATTCCTTTCATCCAAGTTTAATATTGATGAAACCTCTAGCTTTCTGTATAAGACTAAATAACCTAAGTATTATTATGTAAATAATAGTATGCTTGCTGTTCATTTCTGCATGTTTTTACCTTTTTTCTTGGAGGAGTTTTGAGTATGATTTTGCACTGCATGGGTTAGCTATGCATTTTGGTTCATGCTGTGTTAGGTGGTACTTTCTGGGAACAAGGTCTTACACCTATTGGGTGATCTCAAGCTCATTCCATTTCATTTTCCCAGACCCTTCCGGGCTTAGGGGGAGGTGGGTAGGCACCGGGTTTAAGCGGGAAGGATGTTTTCTACTTGCCCCTTGTTTACAATACAGTCCCATTAAGCTATACAATGTTGTCCATACTCTCTATCACATTCCTGATTTCTTAAGTATACTCAGCTTAATTAGAAAATGTGGAACTTAGAATCTTGGAACATTAAGGGGTTACAAACACCTAAAAAAAATTGCTTATGCACCTAATATTAAAATCTTCTGCTAATATTACTTTCCTTCAGGAAACGCATTTGCTCAATCATCAATGGGAGCAAGAAAAATTGAGACCTTGGATCAAAAAGATCATAGCCTCAGCAGGCACTATGAATAGAGCTGGGGTGGCCATTATCATTAAAAATAGCTTTGGGCCAGATATTGGAAAGGTGGGGTCAGATGATGAGTGTAGATGGTGTTACTTTATTACAAATCACCCCTCATTAGATAAACCTATTCTCCTTCTGAACATATATGCCCCTTGTACCTCTCAACAGAGCTTCTTCTGAAGTTATATAACTTTCTCACCTTATTTCCTAACCACTATTATATTCTGGGGGGAGACTGGAATGCAGTGCAGGACCCCAAAACAGATAGAATGAATCACAGGGCTCGACCTAACCTCCCAACACATAAAGACATAACTGAACTGAAAGAAGAGTTCAATTTATTTGACCCAAACATTTTTCTAGATCCGGCTCAGAAAAAGTGCAACTACACCTTTTTTTTCTACTTGTGCCAAAAGTTGGTCCAGAATAGACTTTTTTCTTATTTCCAAGGTCTTTTATACTATGAATATCTCCTTTAAATATTCTCCTAGATCTATCTCTGACCATTCCAAGATTTCTATGGGTATTCACCGACAAAATAGGGGATTAACAGATAGAATAGACATCTGTTGGCGGCTGAACCCTAACCTCCTGGGGAGAGAGGAGATTACCTCTCAAATTGACAAATACCTGGATTATTTTCTTGAATCCAGGAAATCCTTTCAATCTCCCTTTGATTGTGAATGGGCCGCGATTAAATCAATGATCAGGGGCTTTTTGTTAAATAAAGCCGCACACTATAAGAAACTCCAGAACAAAAAAGAATGGGATCTTACATCTCAGCTTCATAACGTAGAAATGGAGTCTCAAGTTAAACACACACCCCTGTTGGAGGAACATATGATACAGATACAAAAAGACTTAATATCCCTACATGCAGAGAATCTGAGTTTCCATGAGATTAAATCACTGGCCCTATATGCAGACGTAATACACTCTCCCTCCAGATTTTTGGCCAGGGTGATCACTTTATGACAGGTTAGAGAATTGATAGGGAAGTACATTGATCACCCCCTGGTCTCAGATGAAGATATTTCAGCCTGTAGAACATTAAAGAAACTTCTGCTCAGTGAAAAAAAGATTACCTCAAATGCATACAAGGTTATCATGTCACTCAGATATCAGAATGAGTCCGTTATCTCAAAATTCTGGTTAAAAAGTAACCCTGACATAAACCAAAGCTTAATATCACAGGCTATAAAACGAAGCTCCAAAGCATTCCCTTCAATAAGTTGAAATATACTCAGCTAATGAATCTGAACAATGCGTATTTTTACCCCTGAAGTATTAAGTAAGATATACCCTAATCAATCCCCTAAATGTCGGTATTGCTCGAACCAAACTGATGATATCCTTCATTCGTTTTGGAGTTGCAAGTGTTCCTATAAGCTCTGGTGTGCCTTGAGAGTGATACTTTAGAAAATTGGCTATGAAAAATCCACCCTCTCATGGGAATTTACCATTCTGCATATTCCACCTCTGGATTTATCTGAAAGGAAATGTAAAGTATTGATTCCCATCTTCATGTTAATTAAATATTACATTTCTCTAAACTGGAAAAATAGACACTCCCTTTCTTGGGAGGGTTTTAAACACATAGCTATTAAACACCTCAAGGCTCACAAATATTTGTTTCACAATATTAAGCACAAGCCAATTATTAAGGAATTTTGGGGCATTTTATCTGATCATATAATTAAATGAGTTTTTCTCCTTCTTTTTTGCTCCTCTCTGTATGGACAGCATCTTTTTATACCATACTGTGAATAACTCACATAACAAGTTCCTGGGCAATGTAGAACTTGTATATAGTTTTAGCTCTAATGTAGTTGTTATGTATGATATTTTGCTTAATGGTTTGGAAATTTGTTTTGCTTTTCTGTATGTACTTGTTTTACTGAAAATTGCAATAAAGAGAATTATACAAAAAAAAAAAAAACAGTATTCAAGGCAAATAACAGGGATTTGTCCCCCTCCCCAATGTCGTGCGACCCTGGAGTTGGT